>NW_020837990.1:11214390-11357772 GCF_003676395.1 Aethalodelphis obliquidens | reverse complement strand
AAAAAAAAAAAAAAAAAAAAAAAAAGAATAAAATAAAAAACTTATTTTGGAGATGGGTGAGAAGCAGGTACCCAAAGGAGGGGCTGATAGCATGGTCATAGCCACTGGGGGTCGAGGGTCAGGAGGCTGTCACAACTGTGTCCACTACAATATGATACACTTTTTTTTAAAGTCTTGACTGTGATAGAGAACTAAGGCAGAACCTTAAGCAGTAAAGTGGCATAATGAAATAATATTTTTCTTTATCCAATTACTAAAGGGACTAAATGAGATCATGAATGTAAATTGGCTGGTATAGTACATAGTACAGAGTAGGTGCTTGTCTTGGTGTGAATTCTCCCAGAAGCTGACTTTGAAACAAGGACTCAAGTGTAATTCGTTTATTTGGGAAGTGCGGGGGTACCAGTAGTGGAGTGGAGAGGGCAAGGCAGATGATAAAGGCTGAATTATTAAGCCGTGACCACAGTGGTTGGCTGGAACCTAACTAAGCCCATGGGGAAACTCTTGGAAGCAGTACAAAACACATGCCTTAGAATTATTTCACCTGAAGGGCAAAGGAGTAGAAATATTTCTATCTCAACTTCATGGAGACACTGGCTAAGAGCTGCTCTTGGGGTTGGGGTCATTCCTCAGCACCGCTAGCCTGCTGCACACATGGGCAGAGTGGCCTTCTGCAGTTCCAGCCTAAGCACAAAATGTCCAAGGGGCATAGGCAGAGTCTGCAGTGTTTAATATGTGTTAGCTCCTCCCCGCCATCAGTGTAGGAACCATGTCTTATTTATTCTGGAATTTCCCACAAGCCTAGCAGGATATTTAACACATCATAATGGTCAATAAATATTTATGCTTTGCTTAATTAATGACATTTCAGGCTATTTTTCCTCCCAGTGATCTATTGGTATTGCCTCCATATACCTTGATTTTTCTGGGCCAGAATGAATTTCATGTCATTATGTTTTTATCCATTAAATATATAATTGAACATGATCTGATTTTATGCTTTTGTAATACTTCTCATGCAATTGCATTTATAAATAAATAAACCTCTGTTAGATCACAGGTCTTGTTTCTATATATCTCAACTTGATCTCTATAGGAAGCTATCGCCAAATTGGGGGAACCTGGAGACTCCTGATGTGTGGATTCTTATTAGCTTCCTTGCCTGAATCAGCCTAGCCATCTGCCAGCAATAATAACCTGCCCCCTGTGTGTTCAGCCACATCCAATCCTTGAGCCAGGCTGCATGTTGTATTGAAAACTCCTTTCCTCTGGGGTGAGGGGAGGCATTCCATTTTCCAGCTTAGACCACCTGGCTTCAAAAAGGAATTCTCAGAGGTTCAAGCACTAGATAAGCAACGAACTCTAGCTCCTCTTTTCCACATCACTATGCATGGGGGTAATTTCCTTGCAGGACCCTTGTCTCAGACCCTGGCTCTGATCCCAGTTCAGCAATCCTGGACTCTAATTCTAATCACTTAATTTGGGAGGACTCCTCTTCACCTGGTTGCTGTGTTCTACTTTTGAGAGCCTAACGTCTACCCTAACTCAGACAGAATCCATGTCATCAAGACTACCTCTCCCAAGAATTGTCCCTGCCTAAGAAGGTCCCAGCACTGTGCCTATTTGTTCCATCAGATTGGACCCTTTGAAACTGATGATGGAGTTTATTGTATCCACTTACAGTTGGGTGGTCATGGCTGGTGTTGGTCAGTCCACTCAACCCTCCATTCAGGTTTTGCTAGATTCCCATTCATCATCCCTTCCCTTCTCCTTGTATTAGTCTCCCAGCACGTCCGTCAGTTAAGACATTTACTTTAGGACATTGTCAGAGTGGGCAGTTTTGTTGGTATTTCCTAGATTTGGGATTCCATCTTGCTGTTCTTACCCCTAGACCACTGGTTACTGATACCATCTTTCTGCATCCTTGTACATGGGAAAGTCTAAGAGATGGGATTTGAAAATGGACATCCAGCAGTGGATTGTTAAGAGTACCTGGCATGAATGCCTTGTTCACACCATAGGGTGTCCAGACCAGTATCCAGCTCCAGATACCTCTACTGTGCCCCTTATGGTTTCCCTGATATATGAATTCCTGAAGAATGCTATCTCCATTGGGGGTTGGTGGAAAATAGGGACAGAGCTGTTTTTCTGTGTCCTGGGATTTGATGTGGTACCAGAACAGCCTTGTTCCCTCTTGGACTCTCCAGTTGCTCAGAGTTTCTGATGTTGCCTTTCTTTATACATCTTCCCTTGAATTTTTCCATGAAACTTGCTTTGTCCTTCCCTCCCTCTCTTCCTTTATTTCTTTTACAATTTTAAGGGATAAACCCTAGGTCCACTCTTTACTTTCTCATGATCTTGGAACCTGTTGAATGTTCTCTTTGAGTTCCCTACTCTAGCTCTGAGCTACATTACGACTCTTACTATTTCCAGAAGAGTCCGATTACCTTGGTGCTTTCTTTTGTTTCCCAAAGGACGCACGTATTTTTTGAACACCTTCCCAAGAATCAAGTGACATCTACAAAAGCCCAGAAAATGATACCTCAAGTGGATTCTTTGCAAAATCACCAGCACAGTTTCTAGAGGTTGGGTTAATCCAAATGCTAGAGACCTAAAACAATCATCTCTGGGATTGTATACTTGATCTTAAAATGGTCCCAGGCTCTTACTTGGAGCTTGAGAATGAAGAAAAGAGGAAGAGACATATAATTTCCATTTAGATTGAGAATCTTTTCCCAGGAAACACAGAGGCCTCCCTGCTGCTTGCGTCCTTTTATGCATCCTATTTGGGGGATGGCATGATTATTCCCTAAACATATTACTGCAGCTCTTCAGGCAGATTCTCTCTTCTAGGAATGTCACGAATGAATTACCATGTGGTGTTGGCATGGGGCCTCAGCCAGCAGGAGCCAATTATTTTAAAAATTTCCAAGCAAATCAGATCAGCGTTTCACAAGCTACCGGCCAAAAATATTCAGAAAGTCATGTGGCATTCCTTTGCTACAATGTGTTGCTGACCTAAATGTGTACCAATCTCGCCATCCCCAGGTCCACACTCCCAGCTCCAGGGGTTTTGTTAGGACACCAGCTCACACCCTTTTGCAGTAATCTAACTGGGTAATTTCACTTATCAAAACTGTAAATGGATGTTTGATCAGATCAGATCATTAAATTTCCTAATTAGGCAGCACAGACTCCCCTTTGCCAGATGGATTGAGCTGCACCTATTTGTGACACAACTTAATCACATTTTGCTTCACTGTCAAGACTGTGTTTCAGGGAGGAAATATGTTCTCTTGGCTAGCTTAAACATAGCCATCCAAACTTGGCATCTCCAGCTAAGAGAAGGAGACTTTGCTGAACTGGAACATGTAAGAATATATGTCATGGCTAAGATACATTAACAATCAGTACATGGGGAGATTCTGCCATGTCTGATTTGCATTCTTAACAAAACAGTCTGTTTATGGAGAGAATGGACTCTGCCTTCATTAGTTAACACATCAGATGGCTATTTTAAAATATTTAGCCTTAGGGATAAAGCAGTCAGCACAAGAACAATGTATCGTAGTGTCAGTTTTTGCTGTTTATGTTTCTTTGAACTTTCAGGATGTATGCAGATGGTTCTGTCCCTGATGGACAGGTACTCTGGAGTATCAAGGAATTTAAAATGTCACTTGGACATCAATTCTAGAACTCTGTGCCTCCTGCAGTGTAATCTAAATCGTTTCTGATAAAGTTTCATTCTGTTTCATCTTGTTCTGTTATCAAGAGAGATAGAGCTCCCTCAGTCACCAATACCCATGCACAGCAGACCTTTTACTCACTGGGAAGTACTGGGTCATTTAAGTGTTGAGAACCCAATAGAAAAACACTTGAAAAAATCTCACAGGGCTTCCCTGGGGGTGCAGTGGTTAAGAATCTGCCTGCCAATGCAGGGGACACGGGTTAGAGCCCTGGTCTGAGAAGATTCCAGGTGCTGCAGAGCAACTAATCCCATGCACCAAAACTACTGAGCCTGCGAGCCACAACTACTGAGCCCACGTGCCACAACTACTAAAGCCCTCACACCTAGAGCCCACACACCGCAACGAAGAGTAGTCCCCGCTCGCCACAACTAGAGAAAGCCAGTGCACAGCAACTAAGACCCAACACAGTCAAAAATAAATAAATAAAATAAATAAATTTTAAAAAGGGGCTTCCCTGGTGGCACAGTGGTTGAGAGTCCGCCTGCCGATGCAGGGGACACGGGTTCATGCCCCGATCCAGGAAGATCCCACATGCCGCGGAGTGGCTGGGCCTGTGAGCCATGGCCACTGAGTCTGCGCGTCCAGAGCCTGTGCTCCGCAACGGGAGAGGCTACAACAGTGAGAGGCCCGTGTACCGCAAAAAAAAAAAAAAAGAATATGTTCATAATATATTAAATGAATAAATGCAAAAAAAAAAAACCTCACAGTGAAAATGCTTGTGAAACTTTAGTCTATGCTTTTGTCTAAAGAGTGCTGTTTACTTTGATTTTGTGGATACATTATAACAGGATCTGGGGTCCGTTCTCACTGTTTTGTAGAATTATCACTGTAGGAGATCAGTCTGAACCTGTTCTGATCTCCAGGTATGCATCTCTGAATAGGGACCATCATACTGAGAGAGCTTTGTTGTTATTGTTATTTATCCCTTTCTTCTATAGGAGGAAAATATACACCTATTAATTGAGGTACTAATGTAGGTTAATTTCACTTATTTCCTAGCCTTTGAGTAGAAATGTATCATATATTTTGTTCTAGTTTTGTGAAAAATGCCAGTAGTAGTTTGGTAGGGATTGCATTGAATCTGTAGATTGCTTTGGGTAGTAGAGTCATTTTCATAATGTTGATTTTTCCAATCCAAGAACATGGTATCTCCATCTATTGTATCACCTTTAATTTCTTTCATCAATGTCTTATAATTATCGGCATAAAGGTCTTTTGTCTCCTTAGGTAGGTTTATTCCTAGATATTTTATTCTTTTTGTTGCAATGGTAAATGGGAGTGTTTTCTTAATTTCACTTTCAGATTTTTCATCATTAGTGTATAGATTTGCAAGAGATTTCTGTGCATTAATTTTGCATCCTGCTACTTTACCAAATTCATTGATTAGCTCTAGTAGTTTTCTGGTGGCATCTTTAGGATTTTCTATGTATAGTATCATGTCATCTGCAAACAGTGACAGTCTTACTTCTTTTTTTCCAATTTGGATTCCTTTTATTTCTTTTTCTTCTCTAACTGCTGTGGCTAAAACTTCCAAAACTATGTTGAATAGTAGTGGTGAGAGTGGGCAACCTTGTCTTGTTCCTGATCTTAGTGGGAATGGTTTCAGTTTTTCACCATTGAGGACAATGTTGGTTGTGGGTTTGTCATATATGGAATAAAGATGCAGACGTACTAGAGAATGGACTTGAGGATACGAGGAGGGGGGAAGGGTAAGCTGGGACAAAGTGAGAGAGTGGCATGGATATATATACACTACCAAACGTAAAATAGATAGCTAGTGGGAAGCAGCCGCATAGCACAGGGAGATCAGCTCGGTGTTTTTGACCACCTAGAGGGGTGGGATAGGGAGGGTGGGAGGGAGAGCGATACAAGAGGGAAGAGATATGGGGACATGTGTATATGTATAACTGATTCACTTTGTTATGAAGCAGAAACTAACACACCATTGTAAGGCAATTATACCCTAATAAAGATGTTAAAAAAAAGAAATGTATCATATTAGTACTAAAACTTAAATTTTGATAGTCATCATATATTTACCTAAAATGCATGGATAGATTTGTCATTTCCTGCCCCTAGGTGTGCCCAGAAATTCTCCAGAGGTTGCCTTAAGTGCATCAAGAATTGGTCTCGGTCCTCACTCGCTGTTAAGCTAGCCGGCCCAGCACTCCGAACTGCGGGTGAGAGCAATGCCGTGTTCTGATCACCCACACGATGGCTTCTTATTCCAGATTCCTGGCCTTCATGCTGCAGAGCTGTGAGTCTGTCACAGCCATCCCAGTTCAGGTTACCTTTGGGTACCCTGAGCAATCACGCTTTTTTTGGGAAAAAAGGGGGAATATTAGTTCTCAACATTTTTCTCAAGCGAGGGCTCCGGTGGTTGGCAGCAGACTCAGGGTTGTTGCTTGGGCCCCATTGTTAAAGCTCCTTGGCCCAACTTTCTTCTCTGACTGGAGCCCTTGCATGGCTGTGCAGCCCAGGCCTTTGCTATCCATCTCACTGGGCTGGATTGAATTTTCTTTGCACCACCTCGGGGTGGCCCTGAAGGAGATCCACAGAAGGCAGTGGATGCCCTTGATGTTCTCAAGGCCATGGCAGCCTTATAGACTGTGGAGTCTATAAGGATGTGGGCTGTTACACTCAGTGGGGAGGCTGCTGTGACTGAGACCGACAGCATGTCCCAGCTGGGTGGCTCAGATCCCGAAGTACTACTGACTTCTGTGAATTGGTCCTTTCATTTCCCAGACACTGTCCCTTTTCTCCTTGAGGACACATGCAGCACCATGGTGGCTGCCTGGGCTGGGTTCCCACAACAGCTGCAAGATACATCTGGAGCCACCAGTTCCCCTCCCACATTTAGTCCCAGCTCACGGTGACAGCCTCCTCTCTCATGGACCCCATCTTCTTTCTCACTTCTCCTGGGAAAGTCCCAGGGCACTGGGAGTCTGATGACCTCTCCCCTACATAGATGGGATCCTGGGAGACTCTGTAGCTCCCATTTTAGTTGAGTGACAGGAGCAAAAGAGCAGGGAAAGAACATTAATTACCTCCACATTCCTGACTCACTAGCTCCCCACAGTATCTTCACAGACCGAGGCTTTCTGTTATTTTCCTTCATATTATAGAAAGAACCTTGTGTTTCTACAGGCTGCCTTTTCTGGTTTGTCTTTTTTTCTTAAGGTCCACAGATCAGGGCAAATTATACATTTTTGACAGTTTTTATACATTTTAATGTTTAAAGCAGTTTTTTTGAGGTATATATATATATGTATATCCAATAAATTGCATGTATTTAAAGTGTATATTTGATAACTTTTGACATATATCGATACCTGTGAAATCATAGCCACAAATCAAGATAATGAACATATCTATCACACCCAAAAGTTACTTCTGTGCCCCTTTGTACTCTTTTTTTAATTGTCTGGCTTCTTCCACTCAGCATAATTATTTTGAAATTCATCTATGTCGTTGTATGTGTTAAGAGTTCATTCCTTTTCATTGCTGAGTGATATTCCAATGTATGGGTATATGGATGTGATTGTTCAGTCACATGTTGATGGATATTTGGGTTGTTTCCAGCTCCAGGCTACTATAAATTAAATTGTTATGAATATTCATGTACAAGTCTTTGTATGGATATATGCTTTTGTTTAAAGTAGATAATACCCAGGAGTGGAATAGCTGGGTCATACGGTAGGTATAGCTTTAGTTTTTAAAGACACTGCCAAACTGTTTTCCAAAGTGATTACACCGTTTTACATTCCCGCACATCTCCACCCACACGTGGTATGATCAGCCTTCTCAATATTAGTCATTCTAGTAGGTAGATAGCACAGGGCGTTTGGGTTTTAATTTTCATTTTTCTAAAGTCTAATGACGTCAAGCCTCTTTCATGTGCATAGTTGATATCTACATATATTCTTTGATGAAGTGCTCATTGAACTCTTTTGCCATTTATTTATTTATTTATGTACTCCGTTTTGAGAGCTCTTTATATAGTCTAAATACAAATCCTTTACCAGATATGTGTTTTGCAAACTTAAGTTTTTTTTGTTCTGACATTTACTTTTTCTGTTTAGTTTTTGAATTTTATTTTATTTTTTTATACAGCAGGTTCTCATTAGTTACCTATTTTATATATATTAGTGTATACATGTCAATCCCAGTCTCCCAATTCATCCCACCACCCCCATGCCCCCTCTGCCACTTCCCCCTCTTGGTGTCCATATGTTTGTTCTCTACATCTGTGTCTCTATTTCTGCCTTGCAAACTGGTTCATCTGTACTATTTCTCTACATTCCACACATAGGTGTTAATATATGATATTTGTTTTTCTCTTTCTGACTTACTTCACTCTCTATGACAGTCTCTAGGTCCGTCCACATCTCTACAAATGACCCAGTTTCATTCCATTTTATGGCTGAATAATATTCCACTGTATATATGCACCAAATCTTCTTTATCCATTCATCTGTCAATGGACATTATGGGCATTTAGGATGCTTCCATGACCGGGCTATTGTAAATAGGGCTGCAATGAACATTGGGGTGCATGTGTCTTTTTGAATTATGGTTTTCTCTGGGCATATATACTGGGTATATGCCCAGTAGTGGGATTGCTGGGTCATATGGTAATTCTATTTTTAGTTTTTTAAAGAACCTCCATACTGTTCTCCATAGTGGCTATATCAATTCACATTCCCACCAACAGTGCAAGAGGGTTCCCTTTTCTCCACACCCTCTCCAGCATTTGTTGTTTGTAGATTTTCTGATGATGCCCATTCTAACTGGTGTGAGGTGATACCTCATTGTAGTTTTGATTTGCATTTCTCTAATAATTAGTGATGTTGAGCAGCATTTCATGTGCTTCTTGGCCATCTGTATGTCTTCGTTGGAGAAATGTCTATTTAGGTCTTTTGCCCATTTTTGGATTGGGTTGTTTGTTTTCTTAATATTGAGCTGCATGAGCTGTTTATATATTTGGGAGATTAATCCTTTGTCCGTTGATTCATTTGCAAATATTTTCTCCCATTCTGAGGGTTGTCTTTTTTCTTGTTTATAGTTTCCTTTGGTTTGCAAAAGCTTTTAAGTTTCATTAGGTCCCATTTGTTTATTTTTGTTTTTATTTTCATTACTCTAGGAGATGGGTCAATAAAGGTCTTGCTTTGCTTTATGTCAAAGAGTGCTCTTCCTGTGTTTTCCTCTAAGAGTTTTATAGTGTCCGGTCTTACATTTAGGTCTTTAATCCATTTTGAGTTTATTTTTGTGTATGGTGTTAGGGAGTGTTCTGATTTCATTCTTTTACATGTAGCTGTCCAGTTTTCCCAGCACCACTTATTGAAGGACTGTCTTTTCTCCATTATATATTCTTGCCTCCTTTGTCATAGATTAGTTAACCATAGTTGCATGGGTTTACCTCTGGGCTTTCTATCCTGTTCCATTGATCTATATTTCTGTTTTTGTGCCAGTATCATATTTTCCTGATGACTGTAGTTTTGTAGTTTAGTCTGAAATCAAGGGAGCCTGATTCCTCCAGCTCCTTTTGTCCCCTCTCAAGATTACTTTGGCTATTCGGGGTCTTTTGTGTCTGTATACACATTTTAAGATTTTTTTGTTCTAGTTCTGTAACAAAGCCATTGGTCATTTGATAGGGACTGCATTGAATCTGTAGATTGATTTGGGTAGTATAGTCATTTTCAAAATATTGATTCTTCCAATGCAAGAACATGGTATATCTCTCCATCTGTTTGTGTCATCTTTAACTTCTTTCATCAGTGTCTTATAGTTTTCTGAGTACAGCTCTTTTACCTCCTTAGGTACGTTTATTCCTAGGTATTTTATTTTTTTGTTGCAATGGTGAATGGGATTGTTTCCTTAATTTCTCTTTCTGATCTTTCATTGTTAGTGTATAGGAATGCAAGAGATTTCTGAGCATTAATTTTGTATCCTGCAAATACCAAATTCATTGATTAGCTCTAATAGTTTTCTGGTGGCATCTTTAGGAGCTTCTATGTATAGTATCATGTCATCTGCAAACAGTGACAGTTTTACTTCTTCTTTACCAATTTGGATTCCTTTTATTTCTTTTTCTACTCTGATACTCGTGGCTAGGACTTCCAAAACTATGTTGAATAATAGTGGTGAGAGTGGACATCCTTGTCTTGTTCCTGATCTTAGAGGAAATGCTTTCAGTTTTTCACCATTGAGAATGATGTTTGCTGTGGGTTTGTCATATATGGTCTTTATTATGTTGAGGTAGGTTCTCTCTATGCGCACTTTCTGGAGAATTTTTATCATAAATGGGTGTTGAATTTTGTTGGAAGCTTTTTCTGCATCTATTGAGATAATCATATGGTTTTTATCCTTCAGCTTGTTAATATGGTGTATCACATTGATTGATTTGTGTATATTGAAGAATCCTTGCATTCCTGGGATAAACCCCACTTGATCATGGTGTATGATCTTTTAATGTGCTGTTGGATTCTGTTTGCAAGTATTTTGTTGAGGAGTTTTGCATCTATATTCATCAGTGATATTGGCCTGTAGTTTTCTTTTTTTGTGACATCTTTGTTTGGTGTTGGTTTCAGGGAGATGGTGGCCTCCTAGAATGAGTTTGGGAATGTTCCCTCCTCTGCTATATTTTGGAAGAGTTTGAGAAGGATAGGTGTTAGCTCTTCTCTAAATGGGAAGCCATCTGATCCTGGACTTTTGTTTGTTGGAAGATTATTTTTGTGGTACGCGGGCCTCTCACTGTTGTGGCCTCTCCCGTTGCGGAGCACAGGCTCCGGACGTGCAGGGTCAGCGGCCGTGGCTCACGGGCCCAGCCACTCCGCAGCATGTGGGATCCTCCCGGACTGGGGCACAAACCCGCGTCCCCTGCATCAGCAGGTGGACTCTCAACCACTGCGCCACCAGGGAAGCCCTGTTGGAAGATTTTTAATCATAGAGTCAATTTCATTACTTGTGATTGGTCTGTTCATATTTTCTATTTCTTCCTGGTTCAGTCCTGGAAGGTAATACCTTTCTAAGAATTTGACCATTTCTTCCAGGTTGTCCGTTTTATTGGTATAACATTGCTACAGTAGTCTCTTCTGATGTTTTGTATATCTGCAGTGTCCATTGTAACTTCTCCTTTTTCATTTCTAATTTTATTTTTATTTTTTTGTTGTGTTTTAAAAATTTATTTATTTTTGGCTGCATTTTGTCTTTGTTGCTGCACGCAGGCATTCTCTAGTTGTGGCGAGCAGGGGCTACTCTTCATTGTGGTGCAGAGGCTTCTCATTGCAGTGGCTTCTCTTGTTGCGGAGCACAGACTGTAAGTGTGTATGCCCCAATAGTTGTGGCTCATGGGCTCTAGAGCACAGTCTCAGTAGTTTTGGTGCATGGGCTTAGTTGCCCCATGGCATGTGGGATCTTCCCGGAGCAGGGCTCGAACCCATGCCCCCTGCACTGGCAGGCGGATTCTTAACCACTGCCACCATGGAAACCCTCATTTCTAATTTTATTGGTCTGAGTCCTCTCCCTCTTTTTCTTGATGAGTCTGTCTACAGGTTTATCAATTTTGTTTATCTTCTCAAAGATCCAGCTTTTAGTTTTATTTATCTTTCTATTGTTTTCTTTGTTTCTATTTTATTTATTTCTTCTCTGATCTTTATGATTTCTTTCCTTCTACTAACTTTGGGTTTTGTTTGTTCTTCTTTCTCTAGTTCCTTTAGATGTAAGAATAAATTGTTTATTCGGTATTTTTCTTGTTTCTTGAGGTAGGGTTGTATTGCTATAAACTTCCCTCTTAGAACTGCTTTTGCTGCATCCCATAGGTTTTGGATCATTGTGTTTTTGTTGTTATTTGTGTCTAGGTATTTTTTGATTTCCTCTTTGATTGTTTCAGTGGTCTCTTGCTTATTTAGTAATGTATTGTTTAGCTTCCATGTGCTTGTGTTTTTTACATTTTTTCCCCTGTAATTTATTTCTAATCTCATAGGGTTGTGGTCGGAAAAGTTGCTTAATATGATTTCAATTTTCTTAAGTTTACCAAGGTTTGATTTGTGACCCAAGATGTGATCTATCCTGGAGAATGTTCCATGTGCCCTTGAGAAGAAAGCGTAATCTTCTGTTTTCGGATGGAATGTCCTATAAATATCAATTAAATCTATCTGGTCTGTTGTGTCATTTAAAGCTAGTGTTTCCTTATTAATATTCTGTCTGGATGATCTGTCCATTGGTGTAAGTGAGGTGTTAAAGTCCCCCACTGTTATTGTGTTACTGTCAATTTCCTCTTTTATAGCTGTTAGCATTGGCCTTATGTGCTGTGGTGGTCCTATGTTGGGTGCATATATAATTGTTATATCTTCTTCTTGGGTTGATCGCTTGATCATTATGTAGTGTCCTTCCTTCTCTCTTGTAACATTCTTTACCTTAAATTCTATTTTGTCTGATATGCGTCTTGCTACTCCAGCTTTTTTTGATTTCCATTTGCATGGAATATCTTTTTCCATCACCTCACTTTCAGTCTGCATGTGTCCCTAGGTCTGAAGTGGGTCTCTTGTAGATAACATATATACAGGTCTTGTTTTTGTATCCATTCAGTGAGCCTCTGTCTTTTGGTTGGAGCATTTAATCCATTCACATTTAAGGTAATTATCAATGTGTATGTTCCTATGACCATTTTCTTAATTGTTTTGGGTTTGTTTTTGTTGGTCCTTTTCTTCTCTTGTGTTACCCACTTAGAGAAGTTCCTTTAGCATTTGCTGTAGAGCTGGTTTGATGGTGCTGAATTCTCTTAACTTTTGCTTGTCTGTAAAGCTTTTGATTTCTCCATCGAATCTGAATGAGATCCTTGTTTGGTAGAGTAATCTTGGTTGTAGATTCTTCCCTTTCATCACTTTAAATATATTGTGCCACTCCCTTCTGGCTTGTAGAGTTTCTGTTAAGAAATCAGCTGTTAACCTCACAGGAGTTCCCTTGTATGTTACTTGTTGTTTTTCCCTTGTTGTTTTCAATAATTTTTCTTTGTCTTTAATTTTTGTTAATTTGATTACTATGTGTCTTGGTGTGTTTCTCCTTGGGTTTATTCTGCCTGGGATTCTCTGCACTTCCTGGACTTAGGTGGCTATTTCCTTTCCCATGTTAGGTATGTTTTTGACTATAATCTCTTCAAATATTTTCTCAGGTCCTTTCTCTCTCTCTTCTCTTTCTGGGACCCCTATAATGTGAATGTTGGTGCATTGAATGCTGTCCCAGAGGTCTCTTAGGCTGTCTTCATTTCTTTTCATTCTTTTTTCGTTATTCTGTTTGGAAGCAGTGAATTCCACCATTCAGTCTTCCAGGTCACTTATCCATTCTTTTGCCTCAGTTATTCTGCTATTGTTTCCTTCTAGTGTATTTTTCATTTCAGTTATTGTATTGGTTTTTTTTGTTTGTTTGTTTGTTTGTTTTGCAGTATGCGGGCCTCTCACTGTTGTGGCCTTTCCTGTTGTGGAGCACAGGCTCTGGACGTGCAGGCTCAGCAGCCATGGCTCACGGGCCCAGCCACTCCATGGCATGTGGGATCCTCCTGGACAAGGGCACGAACCCGTGTCCCCTGCATCAGCAGGTGGACTCTCAACCACTGTGCCACCAGGGAAGCCCATCAGTTATTGTATTGTTCATCTCTGTTTGTTTGTTCTTTAATTCTTCTAGGTCTTTGTTAAACATTTCTTGCATCTTCTGTATCTTTGCCTCCATTCTTTTTCCGAGGTCCTGGGTCATCTTCACTGTCATCATCTTCACTATCAATATTCTGAGTTCTTTTTCTGGAAGGTTGCCTATCTCCACTTCATTTAATTGCTTTTCTGGGGTTTTATCTTGTTCCTTTATCTGGTACATTTTCCTCTGCCTTTTCATTTTATCTGTCTTTCTGTGAATGTGGTTTTCGTTCCACAGGCTGCAGGATTGTAGTTCTTCTTGCTTCTGCTGTCTGCCCTCTGGTGGATGAGGCTATCTAAGAGGCTTGTGCAAGCTTCCTGATGGAAGGGACTGTTGGTGGGTAGAGCTGAGTGTTGTTCTGTTGGGCAGAGCTCAGTAGAACTTTAATCTGCTTGTCAGCTGATGGGTGGTGCTGAGTTCCCTCCCTGTTAGTTTTTTGGCTTGAGGCGACCGAGCACTGGAGGCTACAGGCTCTTTCGTGGGGCTAATGGCAGACTCTGGGAGGGCTCATGCCAAGGAGCACTTACCAGAACTTCTGCTGCCAGTTTCCCCTTCCCAGTGGTGAGCCACACCCATCACCCCCCTCTGCAGGAGACCCTCCAACACTAGCAGGTAGGTCTGGTTCAGTCTCCTATGGGGTCACTTCTCCTTCCCCCTGGGTCCTGATGCACACACTATTTTGTGCCCTCCAAGAGTGGAGTCTCTGTTTCCCCCAGTCTGTCAGGGTCCTGCAATCAAATCCCGCTAGCCTTCAAAGTCTGATTCTCTGGGATTTCCACCTCCCATTGCTGGAACCCCAGGTTGGGAAGTCTCACTTGTGGCTCAGAACCTTCACTACAGTGGGTGGACTTCTGTGGTATGATTGTTCTCCAGTTTGTTAGTCACCCACCCAGCATTTATAGGATTTGATTTTATTGTGATTGCCTCCTTCATACCATCTCATTGTTGCTTCTCCTTTGTCTTTGGATGTGGGGTATCTTTTTTGGTGAGTTCCAGTGTCTTCCTGCCTATGATTGCTCAGCAGTTAGTTGTGATTCTGGTGTTCTCACAAGAGAGAGTGAGTGCATATCCTTCTACTCTGCCATCTTGCACCAACCTCCTCCTTACGTTTACTTTTTCTAATACTGATATAACCACAACAACTTTCCTTTGATTAGTGCAAGCATTGATAACATTAATTAGTGTAGATTAATGTTATATATTTTTCATGTCTTTACTTTTAACCTTTCTGTGTTGTATACTTAAAGTGTGTTTCTTGAGGGCAGCTTATTGTTGGGTACATATATCTCATTTTTGCTTATTAGCAGTTAATCATCATTGTTTCATTATTTTAGTGCTTGCTTAGACTTCATAATATGTACCTTTGGCTAATCACAGTCTACTTACCTTCAAGTGAGCTTATAAAACATCACTTATAGAGCAAGAAGTTTAAAGTAGTAGACATTTGACCTTTGAACAATGTGGGAGGTAGGGCACCAACACTCTGCACAGTGAAAAGTACATGTGTAATTTATATTTGGGCCTCCTTATATGCAGTTCCTTCATATCTACAGTTCCTCCATATCCAGGGTTCCATACCTGTGGATTCAACCAACCTTGGATCATGTAGTACTGTACTATTTACTACTGAAAAAAAATCCACATATAAGCAGACCCACACGGTTCACATGTGTGTTGTTCAAAGGTCAACTGTACTTACATTTCTCCTCTCCCATTCTTTGGGCTAATTTTGTCATACATTTCACTTTTATACACATTATAAATTTTAAAACATTGTTATGACTTTGATTTAAACAGTCAATTTTCTCCCAAACAAATTTAAATAATCAGATAGAATTTTTTTTATATTTAACTTTTACCTATTTAGTTACCATTTCCAGTGCTCTTCTTTTTGTTTGTTTTTTTTTTTAAGAGATCAAGATTTCCATCTGATATTATTTTTCCATTTGCCTGAAGGACTTTCTTTAACATTTCTTGTGGTATGAATCTGTTGATGATACATTCTTCTAGCTTTGTATTTATGAAAAAGTCTTTTTTTTCTTTTTTCTTTTGAGGTACGCGGGCCTCTCACTGCTGTGGCCTCTCCCATTGCGGAGCACAGCCTCCGGACGCACAGGCTCAGTGGCCATGGCTCACAGGCCCAGCCGCTCTGTGGCATGTGGGATCTTCCTGGACCGAGGCACGAACCCATGTCCCCTGCATCGGCAGGCAGACTCTCAACCACTGTGCCACTAGGGAAGCCCAAAAGTCTTATTTTTAACTCTGTTTTCGAAAGTTAGTTTCCCTGGGTATAGAATTCTGGTGGTGTTTTTTTTTTTTTCTTTCACTATTTTAAAGATGTTACTTCACTCTCTTCTCACTTTTATTGATTCTGATGAGAAATATTCTATCATCCTTGTCTTTGTTTCTTTGTATGTAAGATATCTCTCCATCCCTCACCTCCAGGCTGCTTTTAAGATTTTCTCTTAGCCCTGATTTTAAGCAATTTGAGCACAATGTGCCTTGATTTACATTTCTTCATGTTTGTTGTGGTTGGGGTTTATTGAACTACTTGTATTAGTTTTTATCAAATTTGGAAAAAAATTGGTTATCATTTTTCCAAATATTTTTTTTTTCCATCTTCCTCCTGCAGGATCTGCAGTTAAATGCGCAGTGGATATTGTCTCACAGTTCATTTTACAAAATTATTTTTTCTCTATGTGTTTCATGTGGGGTAGTGTCTATTTTTATGTCTTTATGTTTACTATTCTTTTCTTCCGCAATTTCTAATACACAGTTAATTCTAGCCAGTATAATTTTTATCTCAGACATCATAGTTTTCAACTGTAGAAGTTTTATTTGAGTCTTTTTAATATCTCCCATGTCTCTACTTAACTTTCTGAACATATGGAAGTAAGTTATAAGAACTGTTTTAATGCCTTTTCTGCTAGTCTAACATCTGTGTCTCTTCTGGGTTGGTTTCAATTGACTGATCTTTTTCCTCATTATGGGTCATATTTTCCTACTTCTTCTAATGTCTATTAGTTTTTGGTTGGATGCCAGATATTTTGAATTGTACCTTGTTGAGTTCTGGCTGAATATTTATTTATGTATTCTTATAAATTTACTTGATCTTTTTTCTGGGATGAAGGTCAGTTACTTGGAAATACTTTGCTCCTTTTTAGTCTTGTTTTTAAGATTTATTAGGCAGCACCAGAGCTGTAGAATTAACTAGTCTAGAATTAATTTTGCTAATTCTGGTGTTTCTTACTCCATCTTTGCCAGAAGTGGAAGTCTTTTTGACAGTTTTTAATTTGGGGAAAACTATTGAAGGCATAAAGGAAAATTATACCCCCTAAGGTGCCAGCATTCCAGAGTCAACTCTGTGTAGGTTAATATTTCACTCTTCTTAATTCTCCAGATAACTTACTGTCTTCTAATTTTCATTATCTAATAAATATATATATATCCAGAAATAACAATCCACACTCTCATTATTTTACAGAATTTTATCTTCTCCCTTCTTTTAGTTTGTGGATAGGATTTATATAATTTTTCAGTTTTTCTGTTCTATTGATGCTGGCAAAGGGGCGTACTTCAGCAACAACGTAAGTGATAAAATTTTAAAAGTGCCCATGTCCATATATTCCAGTTTCTATTGTTGTGTAACATATTACTTGAAAGCTAAATGGTTTAAATTTTAAAACTGTATTTATGGATTATGTGAGTCAGGAATTCATACAGAGCCCTGTGTACTCGGCTTATCTCCCTTTCACGGTGTCGCCACCTGGGCTTGGAAGTCTCAATGCCTGGATGTGACCCAATGGCTGGGGGCTGGAATCATCTGGAGACATCTTCACTCACATATTTAGCCATTGATATTGGCTGTCATCTGTAACCTCACTGGGGCTGTCAACCGGAACATCTACATAAGGTCTCTCCCTGTGGCCTGGGCTTTCTCACAGTGGCCTCAGGTAGTTGGACTTCTAACATTGTGTCCCAGAGAACAAGGTCAAAACTATATTAGTTTAATGATCCACTCTTGGAAGACACACATCATTATTTCTATTTTACCCTATTGGCTAAAACAGTCACAAGCCCACCTAGATCCAAAGAAAGGGAATTAGGCTCCATCTCTTAATAGAGCATTAGCAAGGTTATATGATAGAAGTGTATGTAAGGTATGGGATACTTTTGTGGTCATCTTTGGAAAATAAAATCTGCCAGAGTCTGTCTCTGGCCACAAAATTCACATCCACTTTCACAAGCATTCAGTCATCCCTTCCCCCAAGACTTTCAAAGTTTCATCCCATTGAGGCATCAGTTCAAAATCCAAGATCTTGTGAACTAAATTATGTCCAGGTGACAGTGGGGCTTCTCTGGTGCAATTCTTTGAGTATAGTTCTTCTTGTTCTAAAAATCTGTGAACTAAAGTCACAAGTTACTCATCCTCTCCAACCACTCCCAGGTGAGACAAGCATAGAATAATTACTACAGTCCTCCCATTCAAAAAGAGGAAAAATGAAAGGCACACAATAGTCAGTTTAAAAAATCCAGCCAAGTACACATTATTAGCTCCTGAGTTAAGACTCAGTCCTACTCCCTAGGATCATCCTCCAGGACAACTGGCTTTGCCTTCTGGACTCTTAGTTCCATCCGATGAGTTATTCTTCATTTCTATACAAAGTCTTCCATGTTTTCAACTAAGTAGGCTCTCAGATTGCTTGGTGCCCAAAAAATTTTGGAGATTCAAAGGCTTCTGTTCATTTTGTACCATCGCTTTCAATTTAAGATGCTACAATTCTTTTAAAATTCTGTGGGTTTATTGTATATTAACAAAACATATTTCATCAGTTAAACTCCACACCCACA
Source organism: Aethalodelphis obliquidens (assembly GCF_003676395.1). Classification (NCBI taxonomy): domain Eukaryota; kingdom Metazoa; phylum Chordata; class Mammalia; order Artiodactyla; family Delphinidae; genus Aethalodelphis; species Aethalodelphis obliquidens. The sequence continues at coordinate 11,339,485 of NW_020837990.1, read as the reverse complement.
AATCTCTTTGAGATGAGCCCCTTTTTTTTTTAACCTTGGGATGTATCTGAGGTTGCTATGAGACAACATCCTTAAGAGACTTAGATTTTTTGACCAGAGGAGATCTTCAAGGAATGCCCTTAAGATACTTAGGAGTCCATTTATCTATTTGAAAGTCTGTGACATATCAGTTTTGATCTATCTAAGGTCCTAGGAAAGAGTTTTCTGGTCACAGCTTTGGCTTCATATTTACCCTGAGATGTATTCATTTTAGCACCTGGATTTGATCTTCACCTTGAGGCCAGTTTTGTTTTTGAGGATTTTCTGCTGTAAGAGAATGGAGATAACTAATTTTATTTTCAAATCCAACAAGTCCTGGATCCTTTTTATTTCCCTTAAATTTTCTTTAACACTGCGTGTTTTATATGGCTAAAATAACTCAGTTGGCACTTTGGCTTTTTGCTTGGAAATCTCATTGACCACACTTACTGGTTCATTAGGTTTATTTTTGTTTTCCATGTCATTGCAAAAATGATTGCATTGCAAAAAAAACAATGTTGCTAAACTTTCTACCACTCCATAACAAGGGTCATCTTTTTCCCAGTCCTGACCTTTTTCTCAAAAGCTCCTTAAGGCTGCTTCCTATTTATTGAGCAAAGCAATCACAGGCCTACTCAGGTTCAAGGGAAAGAGAGAGGGGAGGTCTTGAAAGGAATAAGTCCAGGTCACGTTATAGAAGAGCAAATGAGATGGAGGTACTCCTGCAGCCACCTTTGGACAATACAGTCTGCCACATCATCTATAACAATTTCAGTGCTTGTGGGCAGGTGGGGTTTATCATCGGATACAAAAAGCCCACAAGGAGACTCTATCACAGGATAAAACTAGTGATGTCTACTCCAAATTGGGTGCAAAAATTGCATGATTGGGTTGTCCCTCCTGAATCTTCTAAGAATGATGCTTATTGTAAGATAGGATTGCTACGGTGAAGGCAGAGGAGAAATACTGAAAGGAAATGGTAAAATGTAGAAAACATCAGGAGGTCACAAAGTTGCTAAGATAACATCAACTAGAACAGCCTTAGCTTTTCTCTTTATTACTCTATACCTCAAAGAGTCCACAGCCATTAAGTAAAGGGTCCTGCACTAGTAAAACAGTTGAGTGGAGATCCTTTATCATCCCATGTTTGTCACCTACTACACTTTCATATTTCAGTGCTTACTTTATTAGTATTTAATGAACATCAGCATTGTGCCATTTACTGTACTTGGTACTAGGGCTATGAAAAATATGGTTCTTGACCTAAATTAGCTCAGAGTGATAGCCAAAGAGAAAGGTCTTAACAAAAAATTTAAACATGCCTGGGTAATTTCTAGGGAAGACTTTTTAAAAAGCAGCTAAGGGAAGGTAGAAAGGTCAAGAAAGATTTGATTGTAAGATAGGTGGCTAGAGTACTGCTGATAATTGAGCTAATTCATGAAAAATAAAAGTTAATTTCCAGGTAGAAAGGTAAACTATGTAAACAGCATTCTTGGCAGAAGAAATAACAAGTGCAAAAGTACAGAGTTGTGAAAGGGCCTAGCTTGTTTTAAAAAGGATGAGGAATTTAGTAGGATTGGACCATAGGAGTCCTAATGCAGAGTGAGAGGTGAGGCTGCGGAAGGTTGGAGCTAGATTGCAATGAACCAGGTACACTACCTTACGGAATTTGGTGTTTATTTTATAGTGATTGAGAGGCCAGTAAAGGTCCTTAACTAGAAAGCGATCAGGAAGATGACACTGATGGCTGTATGAGAGTAAAGGAAAAGACTAGATAGCAGAAAGAATGTTTAGGAAGTTGTTGCAATAACTCAGGGGAGAGAAAAGCCAAGCCCTATTCTAAGACAGTGACAGTGGGGTTTCAGGGAAGGGGTCAGGTTCAGAAACTTATTCTGAAGCATTTGGAGACTGATTGAGTGTAAGAAGCAAAATCATCAAGGCTTCTAGCTTGGGAAGCTCGGCAAACAGTGACAACACTGACTGAAACCAAGAATACAGTGAAGGAAATAGATCTGTAGGAGGGTAGGGTAGAAGGATAGAATTCAGTTGTGCCTGTTAGGTGTGTGCTGCCTTTGGAATATTCTAAAAGAGATGTTCAAGGCATAATTGGAATATGGGCCTGGTTGAAACTGAAGGGGAAGTTGAGATCATGGGTGTTCTCGAGTTTTAAGTTATGCAAGTTTGGGGACTTGAGATTTGTTACTGTGCTGAAATAGAGTATGACAACTATTGACAAGCTTTTGCTCAGTTTTAAACCCTTTCATCATTTCAAAAGATTCAACATGTCTTCTTGGAGAACATTTATAGAGCACTTGGGGACCAGCTGGTTATATGGATCAATAAATGATTGGTGGGTTGAATTGGGGTTTAAGCCCAGTCCGCTGGTGATATGTCCCTGACTGAACCACTGATGTATTATTTAATAAACGTACCCCATTCACTTCCTAAGAGAAGAAACAGCTCATGTAGGAGATACACACACTTTAAGGATGAGTAAGAGAGTCCAGTAATGAAAGGAGAAAATAATTTATCAGAAACCTCTAGCTAATAATAATAACAACCGCTGACTACAAAACATAGCTGTGAGTTTACTGGCAGCCAAGGAAAGGAGGAAAACATGATGGGTTTATTATTATTACTTGAGTTCCTCCTTGAATTAAATGCTAAGAAAGCAGATTACTCCATTTATCAGGATGGACAGTCTGCTTCCCTAGTATTTAATTCAAGGAGAAACTCAAGGAATGATAATATGAAGAACATTTTCAAAACCCACCTTGTAAAAGACCAAATATCATTTTTCATATTGTTCTCTAGTTGAAACTAAGCTCATAATGTTAGATCCTATTTTTGTGAAGGCATTTCTATTCAATGTGGTATTATTCACTCCTTGCAGATCCACTCTTTTGCCTCTTCTACAGAAAGGCCAAGCAACTGACAGAGAAGGGGAAGTTTATTTAGCTCCAGGGACAGTAGTCCATGGAGAATAGCACAGATTAGTGGATAAGAATAAAATTCCAGGAAAAGTAGAGAAAAAGCATTTTCAGACTGTGTTTAAGTGGAGGCTGAGAAGAAGCAATTTCTGAGACAACAGCCCTTCCCCAGCTCAGGAAGCAAGGTTGATGACGCCAAGCATTAGCTATGGCTTGGGTCTTATGACTCTGCAGGAAGAAAAAGAAAAGCTGTGAGAGGATGAATTGCTTTATATAGAATCTAGGAAAGGGAGTTTCCAGGGTGACTTTGTCAGTCAAAAGTCTCTGTAAGCCATGTGTTCTGACCAGTAGGGAAGCTACAGCTCGACAACACAGATGTGTGTCAGCCCCTCCTGGATTTTCATCTGGTTTCTAGATCTTCCCCCAGGGCGGAGGAGGCCTGGTTACAGAGTACAAGTGTCAAGATGTCACATCTCCTGTACCAAATTCAATTGGTTGGTTATAGCTGACTCAACACCATATTGAGAAGGTTTCTGAGATCCCACCTTGGCCCAAAACGAAAAGGTATCGTTATTGAACAGCAATGGCTGCCATAGAGTTGGGATCAGAGTAATTAATAGAATTGAATCCTGTATTAAGGTAAACAATCAATATTCATATATTCATGGGCATAAATACAATTAATCAATATAATTAATATTAACATATTTACCATCCTTGATGTTGGTACAATAGCAACAATTTCACATGGGCTTTCCAGTTAGTACTTTTTATGGATTTAAGTGTGTCCCCCCCCCTCCCAAACTCCTATGTTGAAGCCCAAATCTCCACTGTGACTGCATTTGGAGATAGTGCCTTGAAAGAGATAAATAAACTTAAATAAGATCATAAGGAAAGTGCCTTGAAAGAGATAAATAAACTTAAATAAGATCATAAGGAAAATCCTAATCTGATAGGACCGTCCTCATAACATGAGGAAGAGACACCAGCACTCGCTCACTCGCTCTACCCAGAGAAAAGGCCCTGTGAGGACACAGCGAGAAGGTGGTGGTCTGCAAGCCAGGAAGGGGAGCCTCGTTAGAAACCAGCCCTGGCAATTCGATCTTGCTTGAACTTGTGGCCTCCAGAACCGTGAGAAATAGATCCCTATTGTTTAACCCACCCTGTGTGTGGCATTCTGTTATGGCAGCCCAAGGAGAAAATGTTGTACTGAATCAAGCATCCAGGGACAGTTTACCTTGCCAGAAAAGGGCGCAGAAAGGTAAGAGTTGTAACTAACCCTAGAATCCTCCCCTCTCCAACTCCACCCATACATTTTGAGCTAGAAGAAAAAATTGGGTTGCCTGAGGTTGCTACTAATTTGCCTACTGGCTGTAATCCTAGTGTGTATCCTGAAGGAGCCACCTGTTGCCTCCAGCATATATGTTTCTGGGAGAAAAGATTTATAATATGGGTTAAAATGTGTGGACTCTGGCAGGCTTTTACACACTCAGACTTTTTTGGTGTCCAGAGAGATAAGGTAAATGAATGAAACCAAATGTGTGTGGCAACAAGACTTGGTGGGGATTTTGGTGACCTGGAAAGTCAAAGTGTGTGTGTGTGTGTGAGAGAGAGAGAGAGACAGAGAGACAGAGAGATGGGGTGGAGGAGACCCTGCACATACATCTGTGGCTAAATTCAGCCAGTTGGCAATCAATTTGTGATGTCTGAATGCATGATCAGGAGCTGATATGGCCCTTGGACAACTTTTTCCAGTGTATCAGCCGCATATTTTGTATAGAGATGGAGGTGAGTGTTGCATCTGCAAATGCTTGCAGAGGTCAGTGAAGAAGAGCCCCACACACCTGAACTACCAAATGGAGAGGAGGCAAAGGGGATGTTTAGCTGTGAGCATTAGGGTGTCAAACCACCGTGTTCTCTGGGGAGGTCAAGCCAGCTCTGAAATGTAGCAGAAGGCTCCTACAGTGTTCACAGGCAGAACCAACATTGTTCCAAAGAAACCACTTTGGATTTGTTCATAAGCTTGACCAGGTTTTCCACAGAAATTTCAGGCATTTGAACCATCTAACGGAAGGATGAGATGCTGTTGACTTGGATATTTTGAGTTCCTGCTTTTACTTTAATTTTATTTATTTTTTAATTGAAGTACAGTTGATTTACAATGGTGCGCCAATCTCTGCTGTACAGCAAAGTGACTCAGTTATACAAGTATAGACATGATTTTTTAATATTTTTTCCATTATGGTTTATCCCAGGATATTGAATATAGTTCCCTGTGCTATCCAGTAGGACATTGTGGCCTGCTTTTACTTTAATGTTCCTGCTGAACAGACTTAGTTCTGGCCAGGACCTGGTCTGCCCAGGACTGCCAGGATGAGCTGGCTAGAGAAGGACTCTGTAAGTAATGAAATGCATTGCCCTGTTGAATGGAGATACTCACTCACGTCCATCTGGATGTTGAATAGTCTCTGCCGAACATGACTTGGATTTAGCACAGTGCATATTGAGCTGCTCTTTCTGAGAGAAATTGGCCACCTGGTTCATGGCCATGCCTCTAATGTCAGGAAGACTGTCATCAGTGCCTTAAAAGCTACTTGTCTCCCATCTGGCAGCCAGCATCCTGAGTACCTAAGAGCTGAATTACACTTAGTAGGTGTTGGTTACCAAACAGGAAACCAGGTCCCAGCCCAGCTTAGGTCACCTCAGGTTAACATTTGCTCAGTTAGAGCCCCCTTCCTACACAGAGTCACTTAACTTAGCACTGTGGCCTTTGGGGAGGTGACACCCATCTCATTTTCCTCTGTGAACCAGGAAGGGAAAGTGTCAGCTGTGAGGGAAAAATACCCATTAAATGTGTACAAGCTGCCAGATTGAATCATGAAGACAAATGTGTTTCTGAACTTGGCATTATTTTAAAGGCTGAAGTTTAGAATTGCGTCAGATAAAAGTTTGTTTAATTCTCAATTAAGAATTGTTGTTATGCAGTGGCAGTGGCATGGGGACTTTTATGAGCTGTGCTATTGATTGAAATGATTCCTTCATTGGGTGTTGATTGAGTGATCTTTTGATTCCCTCCCTATTAACATACTAATGGTTAGGGGTACAGCCCCTCGCAAAGGCTCCTGTTGGATGGATGTCTCTGACCTTGCACTGTTTTCCCCAGAGGCCAGAGGCGGGGGTGGGGTGGGGGAGAGGAGTGTCTGGGGCTCATCAATGACCTCATTAGCATATTGTAGCTCCACTCCCAAGGGTCACAAAGTTAAAGAACATGGAACACAATTAGGAAGATATTTTAAAGGTTTTAAATGGTGGGCAGGTTCTGAGAATGTCTGGATCTCCATGTCAAGGGCGTCTAAGTCAGTTCCCGGGAGCAGCTGGAGCCCAAAGGCCAGGCCTCTCCGTGCACCGAATTTACATAAGCTTTGAAGATATTTTTAGCTTCCTGCTCTCACTCCTCTTAATATTCTCCTGATTCTCTGTCTCACAAAGGGGGAAGGCTGTGAACTTAGGATACTGAGTTTGGTCTTCAGAAGTTCTGATGTTATTTTCTTTTTCAGATCTTCTGGGGATAAGCAGAAGCAGACACTGATGCAGAAGTGTAAGCTGGCTGTACTTAGAGCCCTTCTGTGTGGGCACCAGAGAGGGTAGGGGTCTCTCCTTTGTGGGGTGATGTCTGCTCACTTGGGATTTTTCATTTTAAAATGAGATTAGCTGAGATGATATACATTCAAGTGCCGGGCATAGTACTGACAAATGTAATGTTTCCTTTTCTTCTCTCTCTCCTCCCCCATTTGAAATAGTCTAACTGGGACTCTGAATCAAGGTTATGGTAAAGACCTCAGGGATCTTGGGAAGGTAAGCATCCATTAATATGCATCATTCTTTCATTCAACAAGCGTTGATTGAGATATACCAACATGCCAAGCATTGTTAGGTAGAATCCAAAATGATAAAAAAAGAAAAAAAAGACCGAGATGCTCTTGGTAGTCTAGGAGCCTAAGCTCATGTGCACATGTGTGCATGTGTGTGTGTACGTGCATGCATAAGGGGACATGGGGGCCTCGTGCAAGCTGTTACCTCATGAAGGAAACAAGTAAGTTCATTGTGTTCCTTCATATCTCCTGTCCATGTAGATCAAAAGAGAACCAGAGACACCCAGGGCTAAGAAAGCCCTGCTCTGCCACAGCAGCCTGGGGGCTTGGTTCTGATCCTGTTCTGAGCAGCTGTGTGATCTTGGGCAAATCACTGTCCTCCATGAGCTTCAGCCAGTGGTAGAATGCAGTAGCCTGGCAGCAGGAGATAAGCAGGAGAGGTCATGCCCTGTATAAACGTATTCTCAATGTTCATTTTGTGGATTGAATCAAACAAGGTGATGGGCAGAATTCTGCTCCAGGCTGTGAGCTGTGGGCACTGGATGAGATGATCTCAAGGTTCCTACAGCTCCAGCACTCAAGAATTCAAGGACACTAAACCTCCTGCCACTCTGCCCTTTGCTGTTCCCGGTAGGGTTAGTCTGTCATAGCCAATAATTACATGTGTAAAATAACAACATAAACCTTTGAAAGAGAGGGTTTTTATTCCTATGACAGTGAGTCACAGGCTCTTTGAGAAAGTATTTGGTGAAGCATCAAGTTACAAAGTTTGGATGAACCACTGATAGAAGCCACCCTGGATCTAATGTCAGAAGGTCCAGAGCATCCAGTGACCTGGTTTTCTCATCTCTGTACAGTTGGGTCATGGACTCTCATTCCTGCTGCTTTTTCTTCCTACATCCATTTGGTCATTGGATCTGCTTCGTCCCTTGATGAGGGAGACGGATGTGGGAGCTAAACTCCAGGAGATGCTCCATTCCTTACCTGCATCAGCTCTCTCCAAGGTTATCCTTAGGTCCTCCTCTGCCTTGAATTTGAGAAGTCAAGACTTCCAGAAGCCTTCAGGCAGGAGTCTGCCCCAGGGGGCTGGCCTCATGGCAGGTACTATTATCCTAATTTTTGAAAACAGTGTGATAGGAGGGTCAGGTCTTGGAGATCAAAAAGATTTCCTCAGGAAGACATGGCCCTGTTCTAAATTTTGTGGGTCAGGAAATATAATCCAGATAAAACAACCTTTGAGGGCGCCCAGTAGAGACGTCCAGTGGGAGGTGAGTGTCTGATTTGCCTGCCTGGCTGTGCATTTACATGAGGTCTGCTAGGGGTGCCTTTTTCTAATTTGCACAAGGGAACCTTATGGGATTGTCCCCTCTCACCCGCTCTCAGTAAGTGAGAATAGAAATGGATTCTTGGTAAAGGGTCTACAGACACCCCCCACTCCAAATCCCACATTCTACACCTTTTCACTAATTGTCCCAAACTGGGCAGGGGATAGGAAGAAGTTGGGGGGCTGGCAATAAAGCAGTGTAGATGATAAGGTGGCAGAGGGCAAGGTTTAACTCTCGGACACCTGTAGAGCTCTCATAATCCCAGATCCAAGAGAGGGCTATAATAGATACAGACACACTAATACATACTGAGGTACACACACAGAGATATACACACATGGTGATAGACACACATCCACACCCTCAGGATGCGTCTGGACACACTCTCTGTGGTAGACATGGGGATGCATCATCACACAGATCTTCCATTGGTAACAAAGGATTTATTTCCCAGCTGCTGGGGGTGCTGCCAGAAGACAGCCTTCAGCCATCAGCCCTTTGTGCATGGCCTCACCAAGGTCACGTTTCCTTCCAGGGGCGGCTGGAGTCCAATGGCTGAGTGGGGGTTGGGGGGTGGCTAAGAAACCCCCGGCCTCCCTGGCCCCACTCTCGGGTAATGCCTGTAAAGGTGGTCCATAACCCTGATTCTTTACGCCTTCATGGGTTGCCCTCATTTTCTAAATGTCTTCATTCTTTTATTCTTCTCTAGCTACTCTCCATTCTTCCCCACCAGCCTTCTGACACCACCACATCCCCAAGGCCTGGCACAGCGTCAGGCATGTGGCAAGTGCACAATAGTTCTATATGTTGAATGCTTGAATGAAGGCAGAAGCTGGATGACTGAGCCAGGAGGGGATCTGGAGGAGATGCCTATACTAGATGAGAGGTTAGAGTAGGTCACCTCAAGGGTCTCTTCCAACCCAGACTATGAGCCAGTGATTCTGAGAATTGATGGACACTGTTTCCCATCATAGGAGGATGATGTCCTCTCCATAAACCTCCACTCACTTCCTTATGTCTCCTCCCTGCTCCCTCACCCCTCCCCACTCTTCCCTTCTCCCTGACCCTCAATCAGCATTTCCTGGGAGTCCAGGTCTTGTTGATGGCTCCTTTCCCACTTATCTCATGACTCCATCCCAGTCTTTCTGTTCCCACCTCCCTGGTTTATCTCCTCCATAACAGTCCTTAAAGGGATCTGGGCATCAACCTGCCCCTCCCGTCCATTCCCCGCACTGCAGCTGAACCTTCTCCATCTCCTGCCCAAACCATCCTCCTCCCCTGATGTTGCACACACAGCCTTTCAAGATCTTTCCAGATTCCACTTCCCAACATGCCACTTGCACCCTACATGTCCAGTTCCCCATCTACACCGTGATCTTCTGCATCCCCACCCCTTTTCATTTCTGTTCTCTGTGCCCAAAGGGCTCTCTCACAACTTCCTTGCCCACATGGTCACTCCTACTCACCTTCAAGATTCTGATCAGTCTGGTGTCTCCCAAGCCCCAAGTCCGACTTAGATGCTCCACTTCTGTGCTTTCCAATGCTCACTGCCTCCTTCTGTTAAACCGCTCTACACTGCTGTATTGTGACAGTTGGTTCTCATTGCCATATCCCCTGCAGGAACAGTGTCTAATTTCTCTCTGGTCCTAAGCACCTGACACAGCATCTGGCATACAGTAGAATCTCAATAAATGTGGAACAAATGAATGAATGAATGATTATATGGATATACGAATGAATGGTTATATGAATGCTTCTCCCCCATTACCCTCTTTTGAGAGTCCTTGGTGTGGGACAGGTCCTCATTAGTTGGATGGGGGCCTGCACATACTGTGGGAAGGCAGCAGGTGGGCATGGGAAACCTTTGCTACCCTGGATTTCTTTCATCCATAGGAAGCCAAGAATACTTAAGAGAATCTCACTTCCCTTGACTTCTTTCTATCCCTGACATCTGAACAGTGGCCCCAGGTTCCACTTCCACTACTGGTTTCTTTTCTTGGGCTGGAGTCGTGGAGCAGGGGCATCCAGGCACTAACCCTTTGGAATGTCCACGTTCTTCTTCTCTCTTGCCCTCCCTTGCCCACTCCCCTCTCCTCTCTCTCTGGACCAGTTGCTGAGTGCTCAGCCTCTGGCTTGCATGACAAGAAAGCTGTCATCTGAGTCACTCCAATTTCTGCCTGATGACTGTGGATCATTTCAAACATCCTCTGATCAATTTGTAGTGTCCAGCAGGGAGCACATCACTGAATCATTAAGCAATGTATCTCTTAACTGGGCTTTGCGTGGAAGGCCAATTGTGCTTTCACTCCAGAAGCCACAGAACTTCCAGGATGCCCAGGAAGGACAGTCTCTACCAGGGACACACAGACATGCACTCCCAGAAGACACCAGATGACCCAGGACCCCCTGCCTGTCTCAGAGAGATTGACAGACCCTCAAGACCATTGCCTGGTCCCAACCTCCCTCAGGTTCGCATTCAAGGTTTTGGTTCCCTTCATATGCTATTAGTTGAAATTCTACTTGTATTTAACCTATATCCTTCATGCTGCAATGGCTCTTGTCTTCCTATTTTCTTACAAGACAGGGCCTAACCTAGACAAAATCGTGTACTAGAAATTTACACTCAAGATTCCTCCATTTCCATTCTTTCTGAGGCACACTATGTGACCTGATGTTATCCAGAGACCATTTATTTTTGGAAGAATTAATTCATTCCCATGTATTACTGTTTTAATACCCACCAATCACCCCTAGCAACTATTTTATCTGAAGAAAGGAGTAGAGGGTTAAAACATGCTTAACTCAAAGGCTTATATCCTAAATGGTGGAATTGTAGACACTGACATGCCCAAGAGAATTTGGAGCAAAGAAGACTTGTATCAGTATCAGCTCTACCTGGTCTTAGAGTCAAGCTCTTAGAATGTTAGAGCAGGAAGAGAAGGTTGAGATTATCTAGTCCCTCACCTTCCTGATGCAAATGAAGAAACTGAAGCCCAAAGAGACACTCACTTGGTCACGGGCTTGGTCAGCATTAAAACTCAGTCTTCTGTTTCCTACTCCAGCGTTCTTTCTATTATAATAATTGTTTACCTTTCTTGAGCACATACTACATGCAAAGCATCATCATGAGCTCTTTACAGGTTTGTATTAACTTATTTAATCTTGACAATCCTGTGAGGAAGGTGCTATAATTATTCCCATTTTACTGAAGAGGCAACTGAGGTGCAGAGAGGTTAAGTGAATCTCCCAAGGACACAAGCTGGGAGGTGGCAGGGCTTCTGCTCTTACCCCCTACACTTGACTCATACAGCCTCTCCTCACTGTGTTTCAGGGACTCCTTTGAAGCCCTGTTGTGACATCAATTTTCCACCACTTTCCATTCTTTCTCGGGCATCTGTGATTTCTCACGACAAAAAATGCATCCCACATTCTCCGCTCCACCCCTACATTAAAGGCTAGAAGACCTCATAGAAAACCCATGTTCCAGGCAGGAGGTGCCACTGTTCCCTGACAGACCTGCCTGCCTGCACCCGTCTCATGTGGTTGTCACCAGGGCTGTTATTAAAGCCAGAAATAGGCTCCTGAACGCTTTCGTCCTCCTCCAAACTTCTCGCCCAGGAAGTTCCCACATGTCTGTGATATCACAGCACTCCCCTCCTCCCTTGACGTCATCCACACACCCCAGCACCCTCCCCCAAGCCAAGTTCCCACCTGCCCAGGCAGGAGACACAGACTATATCACATCCCAAGAAAAATTTTAATCATGAGATGCATGAGAAATAAAATCTTTCTCTGGTTGGGGTCAATATTTTCCCATCTGCCTCTGCCCCTCCCAAGGGGACAATCCATTCTGGCTACACATGTCGGCATAGCATCTCCCCAGGATGAGGTGAGGCTTAGACATGCTACTCTTTCTCATCCCGTTGCCACCTCCTCTTCATCATGGAACCAGCCAAGATCCTTCCACTCTGAAAACTCCCACACCCACATGGCATCTCCACTCAGCTGTGTGTTTATCTGGGTGTAAGGCTTTGTGTTTGTGTGTGTGTGGCCACAGTGGGGATCTGTGGGGGACATAGAGTTGGTCCATCAGTGGGAAATGGTTTAAAATAGACTATGTTCTCAGGCCCAGGATGGATGCTCACACTAGGTCCAGATAGACCCATTGCCTTTATCCCCACCTCCAGAGCAGGGAGGGTCTGGGTGTGGTTTAGGCATCAAGAATGGGAAATGAATGGCCAAGAGCCCAGGGCTGTATTCTGTTAAAACATGCATATTGGCTTGATTATGTCTTTCAGAAGTGGAATCCAGAGCAGCAGATAGGACCTTTCTTTTTTACCGTGCACACTTGCTGTATTCATCAAGTGCCACTTTGGTGCTCGGCACTGTGCTAGGTATGGAGAATATACATCAAGGAAAATGGGTCACAAGATTTAATCACATTACAAGTCACACATGAGGGGAAATGAGCTCTGCTACGTGTAACTAATCTGGTCTTCTTTCCCAGAAAGAGTGGGGAAGGGTGGGAAAAAGTAACCAAAGGTCCAATCTGGTTTAGAGCTTGAGTTCATCCAATAGTGCAATAGTTCTTTCAGGAAAGTGCATGTGTCCTGAACAAAAGATGCTCAGTCTCTTGTACTGCTCCTTTTTCTCCCCTAAGATTGAAGAAGGAAGGAGAGGGCTTTATGCAACCCCATGGTGGAGGGAAGTTTCAGAGTCCTCCAGTTCCTTTGGTCTCCAGAGCCACGTCCTTTCCCTCGTGGCTGATCTTTGTCCTACTGGTGTTGTAAGCCAAGCTTGCGCTTGAATAATTTATGACCTAATCTCTCTGGATTTGGCCAGAGCCCATGTTTCCCTGTCTCCCCTGGTACACTGGCTGCATCTAAGTTCTGTTGGGACTAAGGACTCCCCGAGGTCAAATTGTATCCCCCAATGTTGAGGGTCTACCCACAGCCTTCTCTCATGTCTGTGGTGGCCTGTTGTAGAAAACTCCTCAGAGGACCCTGGACTACTTCTAAGTCTTGTCTTCGCCTTACAGGAACCAAGGGTGGTCAGGAAAAGCTCAACCCTCAGGCTTCCTTCTGCCCACTCGTGCTGTGGTCTGCTCTATCCTGCAAGGCTGCTTTTATGACTTTCTTATTCAATGTCATTAAATGCTTATAAGGGCAGGGATAGTGCTTATTTTTCTTTTTATCAGCAGAATCTATTTCAGCACTGGGCATACAGTTAGAGTTCAATACATGTTTACTGAATGAATGAAATATGTTTAGCAGGGCTGCACATTATTAGGGCCACATAGCATCCTTTGGAGGAAATTAGCGTCTCAGAGGGAGATAACAGATGTTTCCAGAAAAACTAAAAGAGGAGCTGACTATAAAAGTAGTGAAATTTTGTTGAAAAATGACTATGGGTCAGGTACGGTGTCAAGAGCATTACAAACACATTTCCTCAATTAACTCCCCAGCAAATCTTTGAGGTAAGTGGTCAAGTTGATACTGCTATCATCATCATTTTATAGATAAGGAAACAGGCCTAGAGACATTAAGGAACTTGCCCAAAATCACACAGCTGGAAGTTGCAGACCTTGGACTTGAAACCCATGTCTGAAGCATGAGCTCCCTCCTTTCAGCCTAGAAGTTTCATGGGAGCCTCCACAGAGGTGGGCCTTCTAGGACTTCAGGAACTAGCAAAACTGAAAAAACCCCAAGAGGAAGGAAATTCTTATTTAATGGAGCCCAAGAGTCAGCAGGAACCCAAGTCCCAATTTAAAAAGTAAAGAAGAGACAAATGTAAATCCAAGGAGGAACTTCAGTAAAAACCCAATGGCCTAAGGAAGGTCAAATAATTATTATGTTCTAGCAGCTTCTATCCTAGGAGATGGACCAAACCTACACACCGCTGTCTCTTTTCAGTGCAGCAGCCTGGGAACTCAGGATAATGGATCCTCGAACATGGATAATGCAGGATGGAAAAGCATCTTTCTCCTCTGGGGCTGGTAATGTAATTTCATACTAAATTTACTGTGGTTTATGTAATTCTTTTCATTCACACCAGAAGGAGTTTCTTTGCTGCTTCCCTTTTCAGAAACTTGGAGACCATATATCTTTGCAAAGTAGATTTTTAAAAATAAAACAGAGAAGAAAAACCAGAGAAGCTCTTAAGTTTCCGGCCTTCTGCCTGGACCAGCTTATTATGCTTCTTCCTTTCCAGAATTGATATGGTAAATGTTAATGCAGTAGCACTGGCTCTGAAAAGCCTAGGTCTTCCAAGAAAGCAACCTTCAAAGGAGGAATTCTGCAGCTCCCTCTCCTCTGGGGAGTTGGAGGAGCCAGAGGTTGGGGAAAAGACAGAGACAGAATTGCCCCATCAGTGACTTTCAGGAGAATGTGACCAGGTGACACAGATCTTATCTCCATGAGTCTCTGCTCTTTTTCCACTGTCTGTCCATCTCTGATTCCTTCAAAGGTCTTTGCTGGCAGTGTCCAAAGTGTCCAAGCTCCTCTGTCTCCTGGAAGAATCTACCTCTTTCTGCTCCTCAATGAAGGAAGGGCAGAGCCAGGAGATAGAGCAGAGGAGGGGCAGGCCAAGCTCACCAGAGGGCATATGTCCTGGATCCTGGGATCCTAGCCAGTCTGGACGTTGGTCCTTTCAAAATCCTCACCACCACATTTCTAATACTGGGAATATCAATCTTGAGCTGAACTTAGAATAAAATCCTCCCTCAAATTCCACAAAGCCCTGTAAGCAGCTTCCTCCAGCCCTTTTTCCAACCCCATCAGATGCCATCGCCTATCACACCTGGGCACAGTGATGTTGTTTCTGCTTCTTTAACACACCAGGCTCTTTCCTGCCTTCGTGGAAGCCATCGCCTTTACTTGGAAGTCTGTGCTGTATACATCAGCTGGCTCTTCAAGCTTTGCATGGGAACCTAATTGTCTTCTCGTCAGAGAGGTCTCCCCGACCACCCTTTCTACAGCAGATCTCCCCCACTGCCCATTCCCTTACATGTTAAATTTCCTTCACAGTATTTTGCACAAGTCACGATCTCCTTTATATGCAACTTGTCTATTGTCTGAGTCCTCCACTGCAATGTTCTCCAAGGGTGGAGACCACATATTTCTTGTCCCTGCTCAATCTCCAGTGCTTAGCACAGGGCTCAGACTCAACAAACATTTATCAAAAGGATAATTGAATTCCAGCTGTCTATGGTGCACACAGACTGCGAACTCTTGAGGGCAGGGGCTTTCCTCTCTGCAGCCCCAGCACATGGTGCAGAGAAGACTCCGGCACTATTTATGAATAAATGAAATTGTCCCCCTCATTCTGTATTAGAGCCGTTCTACTCCTAACTCCTGTAGAGGAGTCCATCTGATCAACCAGAGACAAGGAACGCAGAGCAGGCCAAGCATGATGCAGGCCACATGCCAGTGTCCAATTATCAGGTGACATCATCTCCAGATGAGTTGGAAAGAAAATGATTATCATAAACAGTCACAGCCCATTGACTATTTCTCTGGCATTTATAATCATTGTTAGACAGCTGCTCCTGGTCCCTTTCCCACGCCTGCTCTGGAGAGCTGAGGTTTGCTGTTGGGTTTTGGTAAGGGTGTTTTTCCTGCCTCATTGCTGGAAAGGGCTTTGGAGAGCTTCTAGTATCTAGCCCAACCTCTCACCCTTCTCAGTCCCTCCACCCCTCCAGGGGCAAGGAACGCACCATTTCAAGAGGCAGTCCTGGGCTTTGCAATTTCTTGTCCGGGTGGAACCCAGAAAGTCCTTCCTGTGACTTCACCTGTTGGTCTAGGCTCTCCAACCTGGGACCACATTCTAAGGATGGTCCCATAGACATATAAGATGATACTGGGTCTTTCTGTGGCCCCAGCAATTATTCTACCCCAGTGACACTTCCTGTTCCTTTGTCACTGCTGTTCATTTCTTCTCTCCTGTGGGCCCCAGGCCTCTCCAAGGGGACCTCTGTTCACGTTGGCTGGCATGCTCTTGCCCCAAACCCAATCAGTAGGAAGTGGGGACCCAGTATCTCAAATTCCCTCTGTTGTGTTTAAGGTACTTTCCCTACCCCTAGGGTTGCAGAAGGAAGGAGGAGTTATTTTGCTTCCTTGATCAGGGGTGACCAAGAAACCCAAAATGATGAAGTTTTGGAATCCTACTACCTTTTTACACATCATGGTCCTGAATCTGTAACTGCCCTTCTTGCTAAGATGGTAACTGGGCACCTCATTGAGGAACGAATTTTCCTATCTTGAAGGTGGGATTTGTAACAATCCCCTTTCTTCTAACTCTTCCCTCTTAGGCTCTTCACTCTGGAATACATTGCTATTAGGTGTGCCTTAGTCTCACGTGAGCAGTTTGCTTCTCCAAGTGGCTTTAAATTGGGGAGCAGCCAACCCTTGCCTTTATCTCTACTAAGGAATAGCACAGCTGTGGGGATTTCCTTATAGTCCAGATCCTCCTCTTAGGAGAGGTTAGGAGCCCTAGTCCCCAAATCATTCTCATGTGCCATGGTCTCAAGTCCCTTCTCCTGCCTGAGAGTTTCCCTCTGGTCATTCTTTAGCCCATCAGTGTCAGGAATAATAATAATGGATTGATGCTATGAAATTAAGCCAGCAATGTAAGAATACCCAAATCCTGCCTTCAAACAATCTGTATCTCCATATGTTGGTTTGTTTTCTTGTTTCTTTCTTTTTTAAATAAAGTACTTTCTTTTAAAAAAAATTGAGATATAATAGATTTCTGCATTATTTAGCTCAGGCTGTCATAATGAAAAATACCATAGATTGGGTGGCTTAAATAACAGACATTTATTTCTCACACTTCTGGAGGCTGGGAAGTCCAAGATCAAGATGCCAGCCAATTCGGTTCCTGGTAAAGGCCCTCTTCCTAGTTTGCTGATGGCCACATTTTTGCTACATCTTTACATGGTGGCAGGTGGTGGTGGTGGTGGGGTGGGGGATGGAGAGAAAGAGAGAGAGAGAGGTCTTCTTATAAGATCTTTTCATATAAGGCACTAATCCCAGCATGAGGACCCCACCCTCATGACCTCATCTGAATCGCATCACCCCAAAGGTCCCATCTCCAAATACCACCACATTTGGTGTGGGGTTGGTTAGGGCTTCAACATATGAATTTGAGAAGGACACAATTCCATGCATAGCATTTTCCAGAAGAAAATATATACATAAATGAAGCAAAGAAAAGAGTTATTATCAATTAGGAGCATATCCCCAAACCCCAGCGCAGAGCTCAACAAAGCGGGCCCGTACGAGAGAAAATTCCTTTTGCTAGGCCTAGGTCTGAGTCAGCCTAGAGTCAGAATTGGTACAGCCCCAAAGTCTGCCTGGTTCTGTGCCTTCTCAGTGGCCACACTTGAGTCTCAGATCTTAGCCTCCAATGGGAGAAATGGCAGATCCAACCCCACCCACAGCACCAGGAGGAAAGGAGCAAAGAGCGAGAGAGACTGTTTGCTCTGATTTAAGAGTAGAATGGTCTGGGTCTCCTGGCCCAGGTCTTCTCAGGCTGGTCAGTGATCCTGGCCCGAAAACAGTCCCATGAGAAGAGGGGGAGAAAGAGAGTCAGAGGGAGAGATGCTGGGGGCAGGCCCTGGTCAAGAGTCAAAATCAAAAGGGGAGAGACCACACTCATATGCCTGGATATGTTAAATTTTTTGAAAGTTTCACCCTGTTAAAACATGACTCAATTAGGTACCCTTGAGTCTGACCAATCCAAATTGGGGGTGGGGACATTTGGGGCAAGTACTCAGTGATTTAGTGCTCTCCCTGGAAGCCCAAACTCTGTACCCATTTAAAAGAGTCACCCAGAATGGCACACAGGCTTTTTATTTGGTCATTTTTACTTCCCTTAACCTAAAGTTAAGGCACAATAAACATGTATTTATGCAATTGGAGGTTGCTTTAGATCTTTTAGCAGCTGCATCTCTCTGTTGGGTTATTCCAAGTTTTTGTATGTTCCACCAAACCCCCAATTGTTTCCCCATGAACTGCTTTCAAGTCAACTCTTCCCCACCCTAAAATTGTATAGATGGTCATTTGCACCTACATTTGGGAGTTTACATTTATTTCTGCTTAAGGTTTTCATGTTGATTTTGGCCCATCATTGAAACCCATCAAAATTATTCTGAATTGTAATTTGCTGAACAGCATATGAACTATTTCTGCTTCTTCACTTCACTGGGATTTTCACTGCAGTGTCTCAAGAGTTGCTGTTCAAACTAAAAATGTCCTACTTAGCATTCATCCAACTGTCTCCCTCACTTCTTCCAAAACAGAGCTCAAAGATAAAGGCTCCCAAGAAGGCTTCCAAGATTAAAAGGGGGCAGAAATGAAGCTCTTTCCTTTTAGGACAAGGGGAAACTCCACAGAGCCCCTGCTCTGAGTGGCCTGGGGCTACTCATCGATTTCAAAGGGGGAAGGTCCATTCTTAGAAGTGAAGAGGACAGACTGTCAAACTGCATAATGTTGAATGTGCTGTTTCTGGGAAGAGAGAGGCCTGTGCCTTCAGATGAGAGGTGTTCCTGTGACCCCAAAGACATACTGGTCCCCTGCCTCCATGCCAGCCTTCTTGAGCCAGTAACCTCTTCCAGAAAGAGAAAGAAATTATCCAGAAAACCATCTCTGTGAGCTCCCAATCCCCAGCCCACAATCAGAAGAAACAGCTGAAACCAAAGAACAACTGCAATGTGCTGGTTTAAGAAAGGCAATATAGTTTGGAGGTCAGGTACTCAGAGCTCTGGGTTCAAACACTGACTCTGCCCCATGCATGGTTTAGCCCTGGACAAATGCTTCTGCTTTATAACCTTCAAAGTTTCCTCATCTGTAAAATGAGATACTTTATGGTTTCTACCCCTGGAGGATAAAGTGAAATAATAACTATAAATCGCCTCATTTAGGGCCTATCCCATGGGAGGCGCTCAATAAATGATTACACTCATCACTGTTTATGTCGCTCTTTTCTTGGCTCATCTTTGATTAGAAACATGTGGGAAGTCTCAGTTATTGGCACTGATTTCTCACTTGCAAGCATGTTGGCCACAGTGTATATTTAAAACAGAAGTTTTATTAAAAGCACAAAAGATCAATAAGCATTGTGTTCTGAAACCAGAGAATCAGTGATGTTCACTGAACGGCCTCTCACTGTCTCTAAGCCAGTGCTTGTGAGTCCACCTCTGTTTCAGTTTTCTATTGCTGCATAAAAAGTTGAACAACCTTAGTGGCTTAAACTGCAAGGATTTACTATTTCTCTATGATTCTGAAGGTTAGCCAGGCTCCGCTGGGAAGTTGTCCTCCACACAGTGTCGGCAAGGGTCACCAGTGCAGCTGGCTTTGCTGGGAGCTGGGATGGGCTAGAACATCCCTGGTAGCTCCACTCACACCTGGTACTTCAACTGGGGTGTCTGGAACAGCTTGGCCTGGCTGGACAATTCTTGCTCTCCATATGACCTCTCTTCATGTAGTAGTTTAGCGTGACTTTCATTACATGTAGGCTGGACCCCAGTAGGGTGAAAACAGAAGCTTCTAGGTCTCTTAAGGCCTAGAATTGGAAGTCATACAGCATCACTTCTGATACATTCTGTTGGTCAAAGCAAGTCACAGGGTGAGCCTAGATTAAGGGAAGAGGACATAGGCCCTATTCTTGATGGGAAGAGCAGCACACAGGTACAAAGATGGGAGGGATTATTGGTGGACATTTTTGCAAACAATCTACCACACCCTCTTGCTCCAATATTTATCCCAGCCTCTTTAAATGGAGCTGTAAGCAAGTGCTACCTGGCGGAACCCAGGTGCTAGCCAGGCCCTGGCTGCCTCCATTCTCCCAGTCCCACTGGCTCTTCCTTCTGCTCATGTTCTTTTGTCCTCTCAGCACCATGTGCCTCTTCATCGCAACTCCTCAAACTCACTTGGGCTGAGAGAATGGTGGTCATTCCTTCCAAGCATATTATCCCAAATTGGTACTTTTACAACATATTTTTAAAAGAAATACTTTGACCTGACAGTTCTTAAGACCATGATGGAATGACATTAGAGACAGTAAGGAAAATATGGGCACATCAAGAAGGTCCTAAAAGGCACCTATTCTATGTATTTTTGACCTTCTTTCATGGAAGGATCTACAAAGCTCCAGTAAGAGGGTGCTAGGTTAAGGCCCCTCACCTCCTTCTTGAGACCCAGCCTCTGTTTCCTGTCCCTGGACAGGCAGAATCTCAGACAAGAAGGAAAACCATGAGCCTCCTCACAGCCCCAGGACCAGTCAAGAGTCCAGGGCACCATCTCCAGCATGTAGAGAAACTGGAGCTTTGTGCCTCCATTTAAATGAACTTGCTTCCACTTCTCCACAGAAGTAAGCTATGCTTTTCTCCATAAGCCACGTCCTATTTATTTCCTAATGAAAAGATTGCTCAATAATCCCCTGGTTCTGAGTGAGATGATGATGGTGATGATAATAATAATAGTAGGACTTCCCTGGTGGTCCAGGGGTTAAGACTGCACACTTCCCCTGCAGCGGATGTGGGTTTGTTCCCTGGTGGGGGAATTAAGATCCCACATTCAGTGTGGCACAGCCAAAAAAGAAAAGAAGGAAGAAATATGGGACCATATGTATAACTGATTCACTTTGTTATAAAGCAGAAACTAACACACCATTGTAAAGCAATTATACTCCAATAAAGATGTTAAAGAAAATTAAAAAAGAAAAAATAAATAAAAAAGAAAAGAAAAATAAACTCATGGAAATAATAATAAAATAACTTTTTATTATTAGTTACTATCAATAATATATCATTTTAATAAAGAGAAGTATAATAATAGTAATTCTTATGATGATAACAAACCAGTAATAAAACAATAGCATTTATTGAGTACTTTTTATGCGTCAGGCTTTGTGTCAAGTGCTTTCTATGCAATGTCGTTTAAAACTCACACATTCTTAAGAATTTGCCAAAGTGACACAGCTCACGGCCAGGCAGCAGCCAAGCTTGGCTTTAAACCCAGATCAGAATAACCTTAAAGGCAGTATGTTCTCCACCAAACTCAGCTGGGGGATTCATTTCATCCAGAAGTCCCCTCACCAGTGCCAAATGCCACTCCCATGCCAGATAAAACTGAGCCCTCAGCGGCTGCTAGAGTCACACACCCAGGAGACTGTCTAGTCCCAAAGACAGCGTGGTGCAAGGGTCTGGACCCAGGTTCTAATTAAACAGAGAACAGCTTCCCTGGGAGAATGTTTGGAGAGAGGAACACAGAGAAAGGAGAGAGGGACAACTGACAGCAAGCAGGCAGAATATTCTGGAGACAGGGTGTCTAAGTCAGGGTTCTTCAGAGAGACAGAACCAGTGGTACATTTATAAAAGGAGTTTTATTATGAGGAATTGGCTCCTGTGATTATGGAGGCTGAGAAGTCCCATGATTTGCAGGCTGCAAGCTGGAGTTCCAGGAAAGTATAATTCAGTCTGAGCCCAAAGGCCTGAGAACCAGGGCAGCTGATAGAGTAAACCCCAGTCCAAGGGCTGGAAACGATGGCATAAGATGTCCCAGCTCAACAGAGAGATGGGAAAAAGAGGCAAATTCCTCCTTCTTCTGTCTTTTGTTCTATCAGGATGAGATGATGCCCATCCGTATTGGGGAGGGCAATCTGCTTGAGTCCACTGATTCAGATGCTAATCTCATCCAGAAACATCCTCACAGACACACCGAGTAATAATGTCTAATCTGGGAACATTGTGGCCAGTCAAGTTGACACGTGAAATTAACCACCACACATGGGGACTTTGGGCAAACTTTGCAGGCACAGATGCCCCTTAGGGATCCCTCTGGCTCCCCCTGCAATGGAAGGAGGAGTCATTATGTTCCCAGTGTCTACACAGGGGCTTCAGGCACCTCCTTCTTCAGCTTTCCTGGAGCTCCCAGTTGCTCTGCCCTCAGGAAACTCCCTTGGCTGGAACGCTGGGTCTGGGCTGTATGGAGGCCACCATGTTCATGAGCCTCATCTACCACCAGATCTTCCAAAACCATGAGCGCCTTCTCTGCAGCTCTGACTCTGGTTTCTCAGGCAGTGGCTCTCAAAATAAAGTTTTGTGTTTAGCCCATCACTGGGCCAGTCACTCTGAAATAAAGCAGACCCAGCTAGTTTTACATCTCATTTACATGACAAGCTACACTTTTGCCTGAGTGGGCCCTGACACAAAATTTTTATGTTATATTCCTTTTGTTCTTTGGGGCACCACTCAGTCTAAACAGCAAAAACAAATGGATTATTGTCTACCCAGAAGGCAATCTCTCTGGGGTCCCTTGGGTCCGTGTCACCAATCCCATCTCTTTTTTGTTTCCTTTCTAGGTATTGTTGAATGTAACACACATATAGGAAGTGACTTAAAACAGAAATGTACAGCTTAATTATCACAAAGCAAAAATCCACAAAACCATCACCCAAATAAAAATGGAACAATGTCCCAGAAGCCACCTCGGTTCTCCTCCAGATCACCTCCCTCCTGTCCCCCCAGAGATGACCATTAGCCAGACTTTTGTGGTAAACACTCACTTGCATTTAAAAATTTTTATCACCCAATCAGGCAGCTCTTAATACTATATAGTTTTTAGAGTCAAAAAAGGAAGTTGTACTGTATACATTTTGTGTCAGGCTTGTTTTGGTCAACATTATGTTTTGGAGATTTGTACATATTGTGGCTGGAGTTCATTTATTTTCATTGCTGTATCAATTTCCCTTGTATAAAAATACCACCAGTAGTTGTTTCTAGTTTGGGGCTACTGCAAACAAAACTGTTATAACCGTTATTGACCACATCTCTTGACGTACTTGTGGAATTGCTGGGTCATAGAGTATACGTACGCTTAGTTTTAGTAGATATGCCAAACTGTTCTACCTAGGGATTATAACAATTTTCACTCCCACCGGTAATGTATGAGGATTCCCTTGCTCTACTTCTTTGCCAATACTTATCGTGGTTACTTCTTTTAATTTTAGACATTCTCGGTACTGTTCTGTATGACTATACTCTGATTTGCTCATTTTTCCATTTCACTGATTACTAATGAAGTTGACTCCTTCTTCATATATTTGCTGGGCAATTGAATATTCTTTTAGTGACATTCTTATCGGTGATTCTTTCCCATTTTTTCAAGTTGTGCATCTTCTCCTTACTGATTTGTAAGACGTCTTCTTATACTGTGGATATGAGGCCTTTGCCAGTTATGTGCGTTGTGAAATGTTTTCCACCATGTGCTTGGTTTTTCACTTTATTACGTGTATCTTTTGATGAACAAAAGCTCGTAATTTAATGTCCAATTCATCAGTCTTTTCCTTTATTCTTAGTGCCTTTTTCGTGTCTTGTTCTAGTAAGATGTCTTTTCCTACCACAAGGTTATGAAAGTAGTCTATATTTTCTTCAAGAGCCTTGTAGTTTCTTGTTTCAGATGTAAGATTTATGTCTTTTATATCATCTTAATAATGATTTATTGATGTACAATGTGAAGTAGGGGTCAAGTTTAAATGTTTTCCCAAATCCAATTGATATGGGAAATTATTTCTTGAAAAAACATCTTTTTCCCCTCTGCCATGGCACTTTTGTCAAAGGTGAAGTACCTAATTGTGGGTCTGGTTTTGGACTAGAGAGCTCTTCTATTCCATTGGTCTATTTCTTTTTTCCTGTACCAATTCCTCACTGTTATTAACTAGTGTGGTTTTATGAGTCTTGTTTTATGGCAGAGCAATTCTTCCCACCTTGTTTTTTCTTTTCTACAACTGTCTTAATCTTTCTTATTTCCTATAAATTTTAAAATCAGCTTGTCAAGATCCACAAAAAAAAAAAATACTTGTAATTTTGATTGGGATTCCCCTGATTCTTCACATAAATTTGGAAAGAACTGATATCTTTATAATGTGGAATCTTCTACTTCATGACTTCCTCGTTTATTTGTTTATTTATTTATTTAAGGTCTCCTTTTATTTCATCCTATAATATTTCAGAGGTTTCTGCATAAATGTCTTTCACAACTTTTGCTAGATTTATTCCTAGATAGATAATTCTTTTAAAGATATTGTAAATGGGAATCTTTAAATTTCTTAAAATTTTCTGACTTCCTCCTTTTGCTAGATAGAAATCAATTGATTTTTGTATATTGGCCTTGTATCTACAAACTTGCTAAGAAATTTGTAGGTTCTTTAATGATTTTCTAGATACACAAAAAAGTCTTATTTCTTCCTTTCTAATTTCTACGCTTTTTTTCCCTAGCCTCACTGTTCTAGTTAGGACCTTCAGTCCATATTGGCAAGGGATGCTCTTAGCTGTCTAATTGTGTTGTTCAATATTTCATTCTTTATTTCAAAGGGAAAGCTTTCAACATTTCATCATTAAGTTTGATGTTTGTTATAGGTTTCTCATAGATTCACTTTATCAGGCTAATGAGTTCTCCTCTATTCCCACTTTGCTAAGTGATTCTTGTTTATTTTGATGAAGAATGGATGTTGAATTTTATTGCTTTTTCTTTATCTATTAAAATGATCCTACAGATATTCTCTTTGTTCTGTCATTGTGAACTAGGTTGATTGAAGTTTCAATGTTAAACTAATCTTGCCTTCCCAGAATAAATTCAGTTTGATCTGATGGATTATTCTTTTATGCATTGCTGATTCCATTTGCTAATCTTTTGTTTAGGATTTTTGCTTCTGTGTTCTGAGTGCAATTGTCCTATAGTTTTTCTTTTCATCATGTTCTTGTCAAGTTTTGTATTAAGATTATGTTGGCATCATAAAATAGGTTGGGAACAATTGCCTTTTCTTTATTCTCTGGAAGAATTAAATAAGATTGGCTTTTTTTTTTTTCCATTCTTAAACATTTAGCAGAATTCACTAGTGAAGCTACTTGGGTCTAGGAACATTTGCTTTGGAGGAGATTTTCAATTGATTATTTAATTTCTTAAATAATTATGTAATTATATTTTCAACTTTTCCTGTCAATTTTGATAAGTTGAGTTTCTCCTAGGACTTTGTCCATTTAATCAAATTTTCAAACATTGGCATAAAGCTATTCAGAATATCCTCTTACCGTCTCTTTAATGTTTGTATAAAATATAAGGACGTCTTCCTCATTCCTGACATTTGTACCTGCTCTTTCTTTTTTTCTTAATCAGCTTTGTCAATGATTTATCAAATTTATAACTCTTTTCCAAGAACCAGCTTTTGGCTCTGATTTTCCCTCTCCATTTTAGTTTGTTTTTATTTCATTAATTTCTGCCCTTATCTTTTGTTGTCATTTTCTTCCTCTTACTTTCTTAGGTTTTAATTTGCTGAGGTTTGTTTCTAACCTGTTGGAATGATTAATTACATCACTGATTTTAAAAAATTCTTTTTTACTTCTAACAAATGCATTTAAAGTATAAATTTCCCTTTAAGCATTGCTTTCACTGCATTCTATTTTAGTATGTCATATTCTTATCTTGCAATTAATATTTTATAATTTGGTGTGATTAATTTTTGAACTATGAATTATTTGAAAGTATATTTTAAAGGTACATACTGAAAGTTTTGTTATTTTTTAACAATTGATTTCTAGTTTAGTTCCTCTGTTGTCAAAGTATGTATTCACAATTTCAACTTTTGAAGTTTATTGAGACTTGTTTTGTGGCCCAACATATGATCAGTTTTGCAAATGTTTCACAAACACTGGAAAACTATTTGTATTCTATTTGTCCATTAGGTTAAATCTACACTTTATGTTGTTAAAATGTCTCATATTCTTACTGACTTTTTGGGCTGCTTTTCGATCAATTACTTAAAGAAGTGAGTTAAAATCTTCGACTATGTGATTTATCTAGTTTTCCTCTTAATTGTTGCTTTAAATATTTTGAAGCCATTTATATATTTATTTATAAATATATAAATTCTATATATTTAAATTTTCTGTTTTCTACCTGGTGAATTGAAACCCTGATCATTACGAGGTGGTTTCTTTTTCCCTAGCAATTTCATTAGTCTTAAAGTTCACATTGACTGATAATAATAATACAGCTCCACTAGCTTCTCTTTGGTTAAAATTTGCATAGGCTATTTTTTCTCATCCTTTACTTTCAACCTTTCTGTAACTTATGTTTTAAATGTGTCTTTTATGAACAGCAAATCGTTGGAATTTTAAAAATCCTGTCTGACAAATCTTTGTCTCTTAATTGGAGCATCTGGCATATTTACATGTAATATAGTGGTTGCTGGATTTGGGTTTAAATCTAATACCTTACCATATACTTCCTATTTCCCTGCCTGATCTTCCTTTTGAGTTTCTTATTTTCTAGCCTGCTTTTGAGTAGGTTTTTGAAGGTGCAATGTAAAAAAAAACACTGTAATCTAAAGTTTACAATTCCATGAAATTTTTACAACAGTTTACACCCATGTGATCTCCACCTAATCAATATAGAGAACATTTCCATCACCCCAGACAGTTCCCTCATGTCTCTTACCAGCAGTCTCCTCACTCCCACCCCATATTACCTGCAACTTAAAAAAAAATTTTTTTATCAACATAATTTTGCTTGCTCTTAAACTTCACTTGTATAGTACTCTTGTATCTAGTTACTTTCACTTGACATAATGTTTTTGAGATTTATTCATGTTTAATGTGTATTGGTAGTTTGTTTTTATTGCTGAACATTACCCCATTGTATGACTATAACACAATTTTTGTATCCATTCTCATATTGATGGGCATTTGGGTTGTTCCCAGTTTGGAGTTATTATGAGTAAAACTGCTACTAACTTTCTTCTACAAGTGTTTTTCTTAGCACATATTTTTGTATCTATTGGATAAATGCTTGAAAGTGGAATTTCTAGGTCATAGGACAGGTGTATACTTAACTTTGAATCATTTTATACCTATTTTATATTCCCACTAGCAATGCATGTGGTTTCACATCCTTGTCAATATTTTTTTTTTTTTTTTTTTTTTTGCGGTACGTGGGCCTCTCACTGTCGTGGCCTCTCCCGTTGCGGAGCACAGGCTCCGGACGCGCAGGCCCAGCGGCCATGGCTCACGGGCCCAGCCGCTCCGTGGCATGTGGGATCTTCCCGGACCGGGGCACGAACCCGTGTCCCCTGCATCGGCAGGCGGACTCTCAACCACTGCGCCACCAGGGAAGCCCCCTTGTCAATATTTTACATTGTCAATCTTTTTAATTTTAGCCATCCTAGTAGGTGTGCAATGGTATCTCATTGAGGCTTTAATTTGCATATCCCTGGCTACTAATGATGTTGAACACTTTCTCTCATATGATTACTGGAGATATATACATATGTGTGTGCGTGTGTGTGTGTGTGTGTATGTGTGTGTGTATATATATATATATATATATATATATACACATACACGTTTTCTTTCAATCAGTGGCTTGCTTTTACATTTTCTTAATGGAGAAAGTAAAGTTTATCAAATTTTTCCTTTATGGTATTACTTTTAATTCTTGTCTAAGAAATCCACCTATAACAAGATCACAAAAATGTTGCCCTGTGTTTTCCTTTAGAAGCTTTATAGTTTTACCTTTTATATTTAAGTCTATGATCCATCTCAAATTAAATTTATTTAATATATAATATATTTATAATACTGAAATATTTATATTTATATATAAATATAAAATATAAATATATTTCTATAAGAATAATCAGTAGTTTCAGTATCATTTGTTGAAAAGACCGTGCTTGTCTTGAACCTTTGTCAAAGATCAATTAAATGTAAATATATGGGTCTATTTCTGTACTCTGTTCCGTTGATTTCTTTGTATATTCCAACACCAATACCAGACTGTCTTACTATTACAGTTGCTTACAAAACATCAGATAATGAGTATGTCACAGACCATCTGGCTTCCCTTTCGTACTGGCTACGAGGAAGGTCAGAAATGAAAGTGAGATTGCTTCCAATGTCTCCTCTCTCCTTTTGCAACATGATTTCCAACTTTCTCCCTCTAATTTAACAGTTTCTCGTTGTAATATCTTAAATTCTTTTGAGGAGTAAGTTGGGATGAAATTATGAATTAAAGATATATCAGGGCTTCCCTGGTGCCGCAGTGGTTAAGAGTCTGCCTGCCGATGCAGGGGACGCAGGTTTGTGCCCCGGTCTGGGAAGATCCCACATGCCGCGGAGTGGCTAGGCCTGTGAGACATGGCCGCTGAGCCTGCGCGTCCGGAGCCTGTGCTCCGCAACGGGAGAGGCCACAACAGTGAGAGACCCGTGTACCGCAAAAAAAAGGTATATCAGAAAGCTAATTGATCAATTCAAATTGAAAGCATAGCTCAGGATTAATCTGAGTTGCTGCGTTTCTTGTTTGTGTAGTCGAGGCAGTCCCTGCTGAGAATACGTCTTTCCTATGATCACTACAATTACAACAGCTATGGATACTATTACTACTAGTGACAGCCAGAGCTGGTGTTCACAGAGCATAGTGTACCAGGCACAGTGCTAAGCGCTTAAATGAATCATTCCATTTCATTTTTACAATAATCCTGTGATGTAGGTGTTATTATTGTCCCAGTTTTAGAGATGAGGAAACTTGGAGAAGTTGTGTCACTTGCCCAGGTAACACTGATAGCCATGTCAGGGGCAGCTCCCTTCCAGAGCCCATGAGCTTCTGCATTAGGCTTTTGGTGCATATGGGTCCATGGTAAAGGTGGATGAATGGACTTTAATGATGACCCAATCTGGCCTAACCTTCTTCTTTATTCAGAGGCTTTCCCTGGTAAGGCCCAGGGATCCTTAGGGTCCTGCAGGGGTTGGGCTAACCGAGGTGTCCTCACCAAGGTTACCGCTCCCCATACATGGAATTCCATCTTCACAAATATTTGTCTTCCTGGATCCTGAATCCTAAATCTGTTCACAAAATATTGATAGATTGTGTTTGCGTTCATAGTGACCAGAGGAAACTAGAGAATGGACAAAAGAGAGAAGTTAAATTCTGGTAATTATTTCAAAATATTTGATAAGTTAGCAGTGATGTTGAAAGCACAAACCCCCAGCATCATTAAAACCCTCTTCCTTAAAAACTCAAAGGGATATATCTCTAATAGAGAAAATAAAGGCAGTGTAGTGGGAAAGAGAAGGAGATACATATATTCTGATACATACATCAATCAGAAGCAGGAAGGGAACTGACATATATGAAGTACCAGTATGTGCCAGACTTGTTACATGCATTGCCTCACGTGATCCTCCTTCATCCACCCATGTGGAGCAGGTGTTATGGGAAGTGAATCAGACCAGAGACCCTGGAATCCAAAGGCTTCCACTGCTCAGTGAGGAACCTTGGCAGGTGTGTATCCTGTGTAGGCCTAGGTTTCCTCATTTATAAAATAACAAAAGAACCTAACACATAGTGTTGCTGTGAGGATTAAACAAGATGTACAGCACTGTGTAGGGATACAGTGACTGGTAAGTACTACGATTATTCTACCCATTGCTGAATCTCAGTGGGGAGAACGAAGTGCGCCCTGTACTTGGTTTGGCAGATGGGGGAGGAGTGTCAAGGAAGAGGAGGGGGGGGTAGCAGGAGGGGTGAGATTTGGGGGCCCGAGGGAGCAAGTGCCTGGGCCCTGGGAGGCTGGCGACTCAAAAATGATGAGTGGGCTGTCATACTCCAAATTGAAAGTGATTTTGGTAACATTTAATAGTGGTTTTCTCTTTTTAAAAAGTCTATGCTTGTCAAATAAATTATATGTGTGTCAATCCTATAGCAGCTTCATCTAGAATTTGTGCTGATTTTGTCTCTGAGATTAGTTGAAATGTTATTAGTTTGATATTGTGCACCAATTCCAATTTTAGAACTTCTACAAATTTGTTACCAAGCTTTTTTGTTTTTTTCTGTTCTGAACTGTCACCCAGAAGCAACTGAGCTAATTTTATATTTAATTATATCTGGCTACTTGGGTGTTTAATGGTGAAGGGGAACTGGTGTGGGGTGTCTGATTTGTCATCTAGTTTCCAGGTCCTGGGGGCACTGCTGGTCCTTGGATCCTTGGCTAAATGCCCCAAGGGGAAGTAGAGATGGAAGTATCCTCCCCAAGGCCAGCAAGAAGGAGTAGAAAGTGAGGCCGCCCAGGTGTGCATGCAGACACGGGTTCCATCCTGCTTGACCTTCCCTGGCTGGATCACTTCCCTCTCCGAGCTTCAGCTGGTTTCCCTTTCTGTGAAACAAGATGGTTAGAATTCTTGGTTTAACGTGTTACCCAAACTCTACAACTTAGGGTTCGGGTGTTCATTTGCAGAAGAGCCTGACCCAGCCGGGCAAGCTGTCTGCTCCATTAGGCAGATTTGGAAACACTTTTCGAAGGAGGAAATGTGCAGCTTGAATGGTGGCAGAGAAATGTCTTGGAGGACAAGCGGGGCTTGGTACTACAGCCAGGTGGCGCAGGCTGGGAGTAAGTGGGCGCTGGGTCTGGGAAGGGACTCAGCAGAAAGTGGGGGTGGACTGAAGGGAAAGAGGAGAGAGAAGCAGAGAAGGTACCACGCTTACAGCAAAATACACTAGGGTCCTGGGAAGGCATCTTGGATTGACCTACAGCAGGAGAAAGCATCCCTTGGATCCTGAGGGATGTTGAGGAGAAGAGGGTGATGTGGCCTTAAATCAAAGGGCAGAGTGAGGCTGGTGAAGGTGGTGGGTGGTCATGGGTAGGCAGGCCCTCCAGGTGCTCAGAATGGCCTTTAGCCCATGATTTCTTCTTTCCAGGCCTCCATTTCCACCTCTACCTGATGAAGGAGACGATACTCTAATACTCCTGTTCCAACCTGGGGGTGCCTGGGGCCATTGTGATGAGTAAACGAGGTAATGCAGTGAGTGAAGGGCACACACCTTGGCTTTGGCAAACTTTTAACAAATAATCCCTATTTTAATTTTTTGGCCAGAAGGATATAATAATAGAGGAGAGAGATAATTGGGACTAAGTCTGGAGTCTTAAGGAGGGGTCTAGGGGACCCTAGGAGTGCAGGTACTAGATTTAGGGAGAGGAGAAGTTTTCTAAGGATCAGAAGCAAAGCCTGTGATAGGTGCTTAGGACTCCTGAGACCCCGGGGAGTCTCTGGGAGAGCCCGGAGGCCAGGGAGGGAACTGCAATACTGACCATGACTGAATTTCCTGTCAGCCAGTGTTTGGGGCAGGAGTCCAGTAAAGTCAGATTTAGAGAATAAAACAGTGTGAATATCTTGCATACCTGAATTCGTGGAGTAAGACTCCTGCTCTTGTATCACTTATTCCAACATATGGTGTTATTAGGTGTAAAGAAGGAAAAAATAAACACAGAAATGATGAGCTTTAGGGAGGAGGACTAAAATTTCAATTTGAGTTTCATACAAGAAGAAATGAAAAAAACAAATCCCTTACAAATAACCATGTGGCTCACTTAACTCTTTCCTATGTGATCCTTGGGGCCTCAGTTTCGGGAAGGCAGGGTCTTGGAGGAACAGACTTTTCTCTCACTAGAACAAGAGGCTGAGCTCCAAACTGTCCCCTGCTCACGAGATGGGGCTAACATGTCCCCAGTCTCCAGGCTCACTTGGGGCAATCTCTCCCACCCACCTGTGCCGGGCTCACCCCGCCAGTGCCTACCTTTACTACACTAGAACCTTTCGGGGGCAAACACATCCACCACCCAGGCTCTCCAGTGGAGAGTTTCAAATACATAACAAGGGATCAAGGAGAATTCTAAAGACTGCTGGGTGACAGAGGACAGCTGGGGTGAGGGAGAGGGCTTGAGTATAAAACAAACTGAAAATGGCAAGACTTCCCTAAGGAAGGAGGGAACCACAATGTGTAGGGAGAGAGGAGGAGATATGGCCCCAAGGAAAGTTTCCTTCCCACTTAGGAAGCACGGGGAGAAAGA
Source organism: Aethalodelphis obliquidens (assembly GCF_003676395.1). NCBI lineage: Eukaryota > Metazoa > Chordata > Mammalia > Artiodactyla > Delphinidae > Aethalodelphis > Aethalodelphis obliquidens. The sequence continues at coordinate 11,307,442 of NW_020837990.1, read as the reverse complement.
CAAAGATGAGGATGAATGTGCAGCCTGAAAAGCCAGATTAACCACAGTTGCTCTTAATAATGGGCCCCCTGAGCATCCCCCAGGCTCCAGGTCCTGGGAACCGGGAAAACACAGACCGTTTGTCCCAGAGGTCATCTCTGCTGGATGGCTTTTGACTGTGCCCCTTAGAGCCCTGGAGCCCTCTGGAGGTGTTCCCAGGGACCTTGTAAAAATAGGGGAGGAAGGGGAAAGGGTAAGTTTTGGGGGCCTGAACTCCAGGCCCCTCCACCTGGATTCAGCAAAGCTGCTGCAATCTTACCCTTTTTTGTATATTGAGGTTTTATATACTTTTCATTAGGGGGAAAGTTTTCTTTTCTTTTTTTCTTTAGAAAAAGATTTGAAAGTCAATCTGGCAACATGGACATATGATAAAACTCAGCAAAAGGGCATTCTCTTCTAATATTTCAAGGCAGTTGGCAAGCTGATACTACCAGGAAAATAGTCATGAGGTGAGGCCCGGACCATCCCTGGCTACTGTGCTCAGCTGGAGAAGACCACTGAGGACCCTGAATGATGCTGTGATGTTGGGAGGGAGCCTGGGAGCCACTGGCTCTTCTCCAAAGCAGGTCCAGGTCTCCTGCCAGACAGAAAGAAAGAACACCAGAGGGCTGGACACACTTTCCCACAGCTGAGCCTTTGCTACGACCCTGACCCTGAGGAATTCCCAAGGCTCTCGCCTATTACACAGACATCAAGTGCCTCGAGCTAATTTCTCCATGTTCCTCTTTCACATCCTTCCTTGCACTTGACCCTTCAGAAGCACCAAACTGTTGGTAGTTTCCCTTCCACACTGTGCCATTTTAAAATTAATCAATTAATTGAATTACTTCTTTGCTCTCTGGTCTCAATACCTGGACTTCCCTTTTCTCCTCTCTGTTCTGGGGTTTTATTCTAGCACTTATGTTGCCTCTTCCAAATAAAACACCAAAAACTGTTTTTACTTTCCAGCTCAGACATTACCTCTTCCATGAAGCTTTCTGTTTTCATTCATACAAAGTTAATTTTTCACTTTCTGGATTCCACTCCTTTGCCTTGAACTAAATTCTGTTTTGAACTTCTTACCCAGCTATCAACTGAAATCTCTTTACCCCTTAAAATCAAAGTGAAATTACTTTATCCTCATATTCCATGACCTTAGGAAGCTAAAGCCATTTCCAAGATGTTGGCCCATTCTTGGAGGATTGGGGAGAAGTGAGTTGTGATATTTCAATTACTCTAGCTTCAGGTTTCAAAAATCTCCTAAATTTACGCTACTTATGTTTATTCTAACCTTATGCATGAAATTTCCAGTTTACAGAGCGAAAACTAAATTGTCTACTATATATTGAGCCCTGCACCAGTTATTCTGGGTACAAACGTTAAATGGAACATAGTTCTTGCCTTCCAGAGGCTCACAAAGTAGTGTGGGAGACAGACAGCTAAGCTGATAATCAGAGCAGCATGAGTCATGTTATAACAAAGACGTGGGGACCACTGGAAGGGCTGTGGAAGTGATGCTCAAATCTGTATGGTTAGGGCTTCCCTGGTGGTGCAGTGGTTGAGAGTCTGCCTGCCGATGCGGGGGACGCGGGTTCGTGCCCCTGTCCGGGAAGATCCCACATGCCGCGGAGCAGCTAGGCCCGTAAGCCATGGCCGCTGAGCCTGCGCGTCCGGAGCCTGTGCTCCGCAACGGGAGAGGCCACAACAGTGAGAGGCCCGCGTACCGCAAAAAAAAAAAAAAAAAATCTATATGGGTAGTCACAAGAGGCTCCCTAGAAGAGTTAATTTTTTAAAAAATCAACTTTACTGAGGTATAATTTGCATGCAACAAAATGCAAAACCAGTTTAAGTATAGGTATTGATGAGTTTTGATAAATTTATATGTCTGTATAACAATTACCACAATTAAGAAATAGATCATTACCATCTCCCCTCCCTCCCTCCCTTCCTCCCATCCTCCCTGCTCCTTTCTGGGTAGCTTTGGTGAGGTTCACAGAACTTTGGCCACCCCAACCACAGGCCAAATGACTTCTCTACTCTCAACACTTCTTTTTTAAATTTTATACAATTTTTAAAGGTTACTTCCCATTTACAGTTATTACAAAATATTGGCTATATCCCCTGTGTTGTACAATACAACCTTGAGCCTATCTTACACCTAATAGTTTGTACCTCCCACTCCCAACCCCTATACCGCCCCTCCCCTTCCACTGGTAACCACTAGTTTGTTCTCTATATCTGTGAGTCTGCTTCTTTTATGTTATATTCACTAGTGTGTTGTATTTTTTAGATTCCACATATAGACAGGTGATATCATATAATATTTATCTTTCTCTGTTTGACTTATTTCACTTAGTATAATGCCCTCCAAGTCCATCCATGTTGCTGAAAATGGCAAAATTTTATTCTTTTTTATGGCTGCATAGTGTTCCATTATGTGTGTGTGTGTGTGTGTGTGTGTGTGCGTGTGTGTGTATGTATATACATATATATATGTTTATACATACACACACACACGCACACACACCACAGCTTCTTTATCCATTCATCTGTTGATGGAAGCTTAGGTTGCTTTCATATCTTGGCAATTGTAAATAATGCCGATATGAACATGGGGGTGTGTGTATCTTTTCGAATTAGTGTTTTTGTTTTTGGATATATACCCAGGAGTGGAATTGCTGGGTCATATGGTAACTCTATTTTTAGTTTTTTGAAAAACCTCCATACTGTTTTCCACAGTGGCTACACCAATTTACATCCCTGCCTACTCTCAACACTTCTAATACCAAATGTGTGGGTTTTCCACACCAAGTAATTCTCTGATTCTCTGTGGACATCACCTGGGCGTTCCACAGTTCAGTTCGATTCTGACACAAAGTGCCTGGAGTTAGCACAGACCCCACAGGTTAAGGGCTCAGTCCTAAAAGATTGCCTCTCCACTTCAGACAACAATGACAAGTAGTGAGTCCCCAGGTTACCTGCAACTTCTTTCTGAATTGACTACAAATTGGTGGTTCCCACCACCCCCTCCTTAGGTTCAATAATTTGCTACAATGGTCCACAGAACTCAAGGAAACACTTTGCTTATGTTCAGAAGGGTCCCAAGCACAGGAGCATCTATCTCCATGGAATTTGGGGGAGCTTTACCAACCCTGCACATGGATGCATTCACCAACCTGGAAGCTCTCTGAACCCCATTGTCTGGGGATTTTATGGTGGTTCCAATATGTAAGCACAATTGATTAAATCACTGGTCATTGGTGATTGAACTCAATCCCCAGCCTCTCTCCCCTCCTTGGAGGCTGGAGGTGAGGGGTGGGGCTGAAAGTTCCAACCCTAAAATTACACGGTTGGTCCCCCTGGCAACAAGTCCCCATACTGAAACTATCTAGAGACCCCATTCACCAGTCTTCTTATTAATACACAAAAAGACACTTATTACTCCAGAGATTTCAAGGGTCATGGAATCTCTTGTTTAAGGAAACAGAAACTAAGACTAAACATTAAAACAAAAGATACTCCTATAACTCAAGAAATTACAAGGGTTTTAGGAGCTATGTGTCCAGAACAAGACACAGAGACCAAACATATCTTTCTTAGTATATCACTGCTGGGTGTCCATCACCCATAGTGCTTGAGTCTAGGGGTGGGGACATGAGACCCAAGCAGCATCAATTGATACCCTTCTTTGGAATTTATATACAGAGAGGAGCTCTCTCTTTCCTCCAGTGTTCCCAAGCCAGCATGATGGAAGCCTAGAGCTGTCTGGTCTGTGGGCATACAGACCAAGGGAGAAGGCCATCTACAGTAGAAGAGGAGGAAGCAATGTGTAGAGCAAAGCTGAGCCTCAAGAAGGAAGAAGTATGATGACAATTTGAGTCTCTGGGTCCAACCATGTTCTGAGACCCACTCTACTCCCTTCATCCCAGTTATGTGAATCAACCAAGTGCCCTTCTTCTTTCATCGATCTTAAGCTGGCAAATCTCATTAAATTCATGGCAAGTAGGTGACATTTAGTAGCCCTGTCCTTAGATTCTGGAAATGATTCTTTACCAACCCTGCACATGGATGCATTCACCAACCTGGAAGCTCTCTGAACCCCATTGTCTGAGGATTTTATGGCCCATAGTCTTGTATAGGTGAACACGTATCTATTTTTGAAAAATCAATACACATATTTTGAACTTTTCTTTCAACATCAGATATGGATTTTGGCTATGATAAGCAATGAAACTAAGATGTAATTGCTCGTGTTTGCTTTCCATTATAGCCAAAGTTGTTTGATGGACAACATCTGAACAAAGCAATCTTTCTAGGCATGCTTTCTCACCACCCTTAGATTTCACTTCTGAACTCCCTGTGGGATATCATGGTTGCTCTCATATTTCCACCAGCGTGGGAGAATCTGCCAATCATACTTAACTGGGCATAGGAGTGAGGTGGGGAGAATCTCTCTATGCACACCAATCCAGCTGCTCTTCAACAGTGGGTTCATCCATCCATTCAATTCAATCATCCATTATTCAGTTGTCTTTTAGTACAGACCCAGAAACAGTACTGGGTATTGGGGATACAAGTCAGACACATACTGGTCCTCACTAAGCTTATAGCCCAGTGGAGGAGACAGACAGTGTGACACGCACTGGCCTGGAGGAAGTGCTGGGTGCTAAGGAAAGCATAAAGGAAGCATGTAACTCAGGTTTCCAAAGGAAGTAGGTCAGACCAGCTAAAACATGAAAGATGAGTGGGAGATGGCCAGACAAAGGTGCTGGAGTGGGGGAGATGGAGGCCGTAGAGGAGGGGACAGACAATAGTTAACAGATAAGAGTTCTTGGCAGAATGAACAGCAGGTGTGAAAGCTTGGTGCTAAGAAATATCTTGACATGGAGGCAACCTAAATGTCCATCGACAGATGAGTGGATAAAGATGTATTCTATACATACAATGGAATACTACTCGGCTGTAAAAAAGAATGAAATAATGCCATTTGTAGCAATGTGGGTAGACTTAGAGATTATCATACTATGTGAAGTAAGTCAGACAAAGACAAATATCATATGGTATCACTTATATGTGGAATCTAAGATGTTATACAAAGTAACTTATTTACAAATCAGAAACAGACTCACAGTCATAGAAAACAAACTTATGGTTACCAAAGTGAAAAGAGAGGGAGGGATAAATTAGAAGTTTGGGATTAGCAGTTACAAACCACTATATATAAAATAGACAATAAGGTCCCACTGAATAGCACAGGGAACTATATTCAATATCTTGTAATAACCTATAATGAAAAAGAATATATATGTGTAACTGAATCACTTTGCTGTACTTAGAAACTAACACAACATTACAAATCAACTATACTTCAATATATTAAAAAAAGAAAGAAAGAGAGAATCTTGTTGTGGCTAAAGTTTTCAGCATGAGGGAACAGATGAGGCTGCAGGGGCTCTTTCTTCTCTGTTCAAACGCAGAGCCATGTAGCCCTTCATGGCACAAAGCTTGGGGAGTCCCCACTTTCTCCAGTCTAAGTTCCACTGGGAGGATGCAGGGAGCCCCTCCTTTCTAGCAGAGCACCACATTTTGAATAAAGCAATAAGTGAATTTAGTTTAACTCTATCTAGTCTGTAGCCTCACTTCTTTCTTCCTGGTGAAAAGTTTCCTGATTCACCTATTTGAAACGGATGCTGAGGACAGGAAGGTAGAAGGATGTTGCCGGGGAAGCTGGAGCACGTTGGGGAAGGTCTATGGCTAGTTTCTGGTAGAAAAAATAGATCTCCCATTTTGGCAGTTAAGAAGATAACTAGATGAAAGGGTCAAAAATGGTGAGCTGATGTGCCAAAATGTCAAGGTCTTGTGCTTATTTGAAAACTCAGGCTTTGGAATTAGACATCCTTGGGTTCAGATTCAGGCTTTCCCTCTAGCTGGCTGTGTGGCTATGGTGACTTTCTTACTCTCTTCGAGTTTTCAGTTCATGGTGAAATGGGAATATGTGGGAATTAGAGCATCATATGTGGTACCTAACACACAGTAGGTGTCCAATAAATGACAGACCTTGTTCTGTATAATATAGATACCGTTGGGTTGTAGAATTAAATGCTTTCATGCATGTAAAGTGCTTTGTCTATAGGAAGCACACGTCAATGGTTACAACTGTTGTTATTGTTATTTTCAGAGAGAGCTGTATATGGAGAATTCCTGAAGTCGCTCATCTTACTATAAAAAGACAGAGATGGGAAACAGACTTTTGCATGTAAACCAAGGCAGGGATGACAAATAGGTTCATCTCTGTACCAGAAGACCAAGTTGGTAGTGGCTGCCTGGAATGTGAATCAAGTACATATCTGAGGCCATGTCTGGCTCAGCAGGAAAGAGCGCTGTGATCAGTTAGTGATGTCTATTCTGGGTGGCAGAGGGGGTCATACCCTCTGCTATGTATTTGTATTCTGTAGACTGAAACATCATTTTAGACAGTTGATTTGGGAGCCTTTGACAAAGGGCCAGGTCCGACTTTGTCCATGCCTGCCAATCCCCACTTTCTCCATGTTTTACTCCCAGCACGTAATTGAGACATGGCCAAAACCCAGCTCCAGCTGCCTTTTCCTCAGGAAACTTTGGCTGGCATAAATTGCGACCTGTAAATCCACCATGTGGATGACACAGGCTGTGTGCCCAGCCCAGGCTCTGCAAGCGACAGAAGAGGAGGGAGTTGCTTAGTGACATGACACAAAGGGTGTCTTTGATTCATCACCCAGCTCCAGCTCCAAGCCCATGCCCAGCAGTGAGTAACGGCTGCAAATGGGCAATATAAACCCTCTAAAAATGTCACTTTGCTGTAAAATGTAAATGTTTAACATTTAAACACGAACACGGAGTCCTAAAATGCCTAGTGCTGGGTGGCCTCTTTTTTTCATTCTCTTAGAAAATTTTTGGCCTTCCATGGTGAGAGATATCAGTGAGAGATTTACACCCTTGCGCTTGTTAAATAGGCGCCATCTCTTGCTCCAGACAGGGCAGCAAAGGAGGAGATTTGCAAGGGACTTTCTACCTTGCCTGTTAATGCGGAGTGTTAAATGTATAGTGCAATTCCATCCCCAGGCACTGTTCTGTGGTGTTATGAACTCTGAACATAGGAGATTTCATTTTATTTCCAATTATCCTGGTCTTCAGAATATAAGATGTGTCGCTGAAGGTCAAGAAAGACCAAAAACAGCAATAAAGAATATTCATTGGGAGCTCTCTCCTTTAGACCTATTAATCACCTAATTCTGTCCCATGGGTCTGGGACTAGGAGGCTCCAGGTAAATCAAAGGTGTGGGTGATTGTTCTTGGGACTGATTCCTTTTCTCCTAAGACAATTTGAATGAGAGTCATCCCAGTAGCAACTGTGGGCCTCTTGCTGATTAGTCTTTGGACACAGGTGGACCTTGAATAAAAAGTAAGTCTAACCTGAGAGATCTGGGTGAGCTCAGAGCCTGGTGTGGAAGACAGTTGTATCACAGGGATCACTGGGCATGGGGATATGTGGATACTAGTGTCAGTTTCACCCTAGTTTTATCCAACTTCCATTTCCTCTAGAGATTGTTATTTGCTCAATTTTTCTTTGGGGTCGTGATCACAGTAGACACTGAATATATGTTTGTCTAATTACTTAAATAAGTGATGAGTCACGGGCAAACCCAAGAGATAAGGCCTAGTGTTCTGCAAATGCATGTTCCAACATTGGCTCAGTCTCTTAACCTCCCTATACATGATTTTATGTTATTCTTGTCATATTCTTTGGAAGTAATGAGGGTAAATGAGGTTATCGTTAATTTACCAATTAGAAATGGAGGACCAGACAGTTTACAGAGTTTTCCTGATATCACATTGAGCCAGTGATAGAGCCAAGATGAAAATTCTGCTTTTTGGTCCTCATTCTAACTTTTTTACACTTCACCAACCTGAATGTGTACACCTCGTGCCATGAACCCCGATGAGGCACATGCGATCATCAGGGCCAGTACTAGGGTGAGTGAGTGGGAGGCCTAGGGCATTTGCAAGACCCTGAGATTGGGTGCTTCTTTAAATTTAGTACCTGGCTTGCTTCACTCTTGTCCCAGCCCTGGTGATCACACATGTAGAAGCATGAATGAAGGGGTGTGTGCAAGAGGAAGATTCTGCAGGTGAGCTCAAAAGAGTTTGTTTTCTCTAGGTCTAGTATCTAGATGTCAGGACACTCTTGGAACAGAAAGTTGGGAAGTACTCTCCACTTTTCTGAACAGAGTTACTGATGACACTTGCCAGTAGCCCTTGCTCAAATTTGCCCCCTCAGGAGATGGATAGGACAGACGACTGGGGCTTCATATGGGACAGATCAGTGTGGTTTGCCACCACAAAGTGTCCTTGTATTAGGACACTTTAATCACAGTGTTAGAAACCCAACTGAAACCATTTTAGGCACAAATGGCAATTTATTGGATGAATACTGAAATGTCTTAACACAACTAAAAAAGAAGGGGGTCTCAGGAAGCATCGGAATTAGGGACTTAAATGACCTTAGGGGTTTTTCCACTCTAGTCTCCACTTCTTTCCTCTCTTTTGTGACAAAGGGATTAAAAAAATAGTTATTGAGAACCCTTAAGCCTCACATCCTGGCTCTCATCATCAGCAAAGAGTGACCTTTGGTCCTTACATCTCAGGGAAGTAAAATCCCAGGGAAGGACTCTGATTGGCTTAGCTTGGTCAGATGCTCATCCTTGGATGTCCTCAAACTCAGGGTCATAGAGAACCAATAAAGCCTCTGTGACCACCCCTGCATATAAACTATCTCACAGAGAGTGGAGATCCCTGGGAACTGGGCAACAAACCCAACAGTGTTTTCTATGGCCATACACCATGATCAGCAAATGGTGCAAGGTTGGACGCTCTCTTTTGTGGCAGTTTAGCACAGCAAGGCTTCCAAAGCCAAAATTAGGTGGAACGGGTTACCTGCAAGAAACACATATTTTGTAGTCACTTCTGAGAGCTTGTGTATTATTCCCCTCGATGCCCATAAATCATCTAGACACTTCAATAGGAACTGGTTTGCTGAGTCAAGCACACTATCAAATGGTCATAACAACCTTTCTCATGAAATCCAAGATCCTTTATTGGAGAAATAATATAAAGCTCTGACCTATTTCCAGGGATGACGATGTGAAACTCAGCAATTCTCATGGGAATTTCTTGGCTCTAAAACCTAGCATCTGCTGAGGATTTCCCCTAGAGCTTTCTACCTCCCCAACAAAGCCATGGTACTTATCTCAGTGTCAGTAAAACACTTCATCCCTTAAGCTGAAGTTCTTCATGCTATTTTCAAGGAAAATGGCAACCTGGACCAACCCAGAAGCTCCACAGGGCACTTCCAGTCAGATTCATACTGCTCCTTGCCTTAGATAATTTTTCACTAAAACCAGAAGGTCAAAGAAATTAGGATATGTTCTCCAAAAATTGGGTTCTTGGGGTTCAGAGGGTGGGAAAAGCACAAACTCCTCTTTTGAGGAACGTGTTCAATGAATCCAAAGAAGGAATATTAGAGGTAGTATAATTTGCTGGAAATAGCACAGATTTATTTTTTTAAGTTATTTAAATTTCAAAAGCAGAAATATTTGTAGGCAAACTTGGGTAAAAGAGAAGTTCACCTATAATGCTTCTACAATTGTACTGTTTTGTGCTGGTTCTTCTAGTCTTTCATATAAATAGTTGTACGTGATATGCATGTGATGCACATGATTGTGGGCATGAAGTGACTGTACTAGTATGCCAATGAGCTCCTGCTGCCAAGGAGATGTTTTCAGCATTATGCAAAATACATAATGGAAAGCCATCTCCAGGTTGAGACTTAATAAGGAAATTATACTTCTTGTCAAAGGAAGTTTAGATATTTCCTTCCTCTGGGAACACTTATGAAGACCAAGGGGAATACAGATGCATAAACAGTACCTGGAGTAGAGAAGAAAAGCCATTCCTGGGATTAACAAATAAACTAGGCACCCAGCATTTTATAGATCATTTTGTAGAGAAATCAAATCCTCCAGGTAAATCAACTGCTTCTTAAAGACTCTACTTTGAAAATGGCTTAAGTGAAGACTAGAACTTTCTCTAATAAGAAACGAGGGTCCCTGCAGAGTCAGACACTGCTGCTCAGACAGGATGGGATACATGGAAGAAGATCTGCAGAGCACGAAATAAGAGGTATTTGCCAGACAGACCCTGAGTTCCATTACTCACACGAATGTTTTGATGAGGAATTGGAGACTTTGTAGTGTGTATATATCTATCAGAAGCAATTTGGTTTAGAGATTTAACAATTCCTTTCATAGTCTTAATAAAGTCTTAATAAAGTCCTTTGTTAAAGAACCCTTCAGGCATTATCATATACTTAATCCAGGTGAATCCTACTGAGGCATCAAAACCCGGTAAACAGCAGTGTGCACTCCACCCACTCTGACAAAACTGGTTGAATAAAACTTCGTCCTAAAGTGGTGGGCTACAAGTTAGGTTCTCCTGGACTAGGCAGAGAACCCATAAAGGCTAGCCCTTATTTTTGGAAATATTTATCTGAAGCCTATAAATCTTAAAAATCTGTTGTGTTAAATCCCATATTCACCTCAGCTGCCTATGTTTCTTTGCATCATTAATTTCCACTCTCCACTCACTGATAAGATATGAGAGGAGGCCCAAGAAAAGATGAATTTCATAATAACTATATATAGAGATATATATATATACACATAAATGTACATATAACTATATGAACGCCACCAGCTATGGAGAGAAGAGGAATTAAGAATCACAGCCATTTGGTGACAGAACTGTCTCCAGTTGGATACATGGAATATCTGTTGGGGCTGGAATGTCCAAGACAGCTTCATCACTTACATGACTGGTAATGTACATATTTATACATATACAATTTAGGTATATATGTGTGTATATACATATATATTTATGTATTTAACCTGACCATTTAATGTAATTAAATTTAATGTAATTTACATAACCTCTACCATCTTCTTGGATACTTCTGTTGGGGTTTTTCTGTTATTGTTGTTGAAATAAAACCACTATTTTTAAACATTTAGTTCTTTAACTCTTTTGAATTATTCTCTAAGGACTCACTTCCTGAGACAGAAGTTTGGATTTCAAGGTCTTGTTTCTGCTTGCTAAGTTAACCATGTGATCTTGGTCAAGTTATTTCACTCTCTTTCGTCTATAAATTGAAGGGATTGAGATTTGTGGTCCTTTCTATATCTAAAATGCTTTGATCTCAGGGGTGTATCAGCCATACTGCACAGTTCCAGGACATTAATAATATCATAGATTCCCCCTGGAGTTGTACAGTGGGCAGCCAAATAGACATAGGCAGTGGCCCTGGATATACGGCCTTTCCTTCGTAAGCGCCCTCCCCTGTAATGTCCTGATTATGCTGCCTATACACACTAGATTTTATTACAGATTGATGATACCTCTAAAAGAAACACCTGTTCAGGGTAAGTTACTGATCTGTCCAGGCCCTCCCCACCTCACCATTTTTGTATCTAGATAATTGTCTTCTTCCATTGGAGGATGTCTGGGGCCTTACCCATTGCCTGTCTTCCCTCCTGCCCTCTTAAGATCTACTGAAATTCTAGGAAAACCCACAAGTACAACACAAATCTAAAGCAATGTCTCTTAAACTTGAAGAAATCCCTGGAGATCCTATTAAGACACAGATTTATGGGTCTCTAATCCTGAGATTTTGATTCCATAGATCTGGGGTGTAGCTTAGAAACTGCATTTCTACCAAGCTCCCAGTTGATGATGATGATGTTGATGCTACTACATTTTCAGTAGAGGTGGTCTAAAGCAATCTTAATCAGTAAAGAGTGACCTTTGAAATTCAATTTCTGCTTCTGTTATTTCATACTGGTGCCCTTTCCCAGTTGGCCTCTAGGTTGGCTGAGCGTGTAAAATGCCTCTGTGGGGTGAGAGCAGAGCATTCCCTGCTCCTGAGGTCAACACTGCTTAAAGATGTCAACAAACCCATCTGTGTACAATGGTATCGCATCCCCTCACAGCTGGAGAGATCTGTCCTGGTGGACTCACTCCAGCTATCCAGCTGTCAGTGCTTCTGGCTAATGGCTCCTTGGTGGGGCAGTTTCCTGAGGTTGCTGTTAATCCTACTATTTGAAAAGAGCCAAAGTGCCCATGACAGCAGTTTTAAAGCTAGTTGCTTCTGGTTTTATTAAGTTAGATTTTGCAAAAGAGGTGGAGGCAGCAGCATGGAGGCATGTGGAAGAAATGGTCCTGGAGGGGACGAGCCAAATGTCCCTGGGTAGCTCCATATTGATCTCTGTTTCTGCTGGAGCATGCACTTTTCTCTCCTATGGCTGTTTCTGGTCTATTCTAAATACTACCAGATTCCTTTTTAGTCTGAACCCAGGTTGGGAAACCTCTTTATTCAGGAGAAATCAGGTGTAGTACCTACTATTGATCGTCTGACTTGTATTCATTTCCTGTCTCATCCCCTTCCTCCATCCCAAGGAGAACCCTGATTTTATTTATATTTCCTCTCTTTTCATTCAGTCATGCTTCAAGGAAGACTTGCCCCATTCTCAGACCCGGTCCAGATTGTTCTAAGCCAATTATGGTTGTCTTATTTCTCATATTAATTATTGGTTTAGACATGAGCATGTGACACAATTCTGACCAATGAGACTTGAAAGAGGGCTTCTGGGAATGATTTTCTCTCATAAGAGGGAGACATAGAAGAGAGATATAGGAAGAGGTCTCTTCTTTGTTTAATGTTGATATGTCTGATGTGATACCTAACTGCTGTAACTATCTTGTGACCATGACAGGCGCTGGTCTGAGGAGAAAGCTGATGTACAAATATCAAAATGGTGGAACTTAAATGGTGGAACTTAAATTCTTGAAACACTGAATCCCCCTACCTTGGACTACCTTTTAAGAAAGAAATTTTTTTTTGCTTGTCACTTGTCACTTTGAATCAGGGATTTCTGCCACTTATAGCTGAAAGGAGCTTGAGGTCATTGTTTAAGTTTTCTATATCCTTACAGATTTTTTAATCTACTTATTCTATAAATTATTGAGAGGGGTATTAAAATTTCCCATTATAATTGTAGATTTGTCTACAATTTTATCAGTTTTTGATTCAGGACTTTCAAAGTTCTGTTATTAGGTGCATACATGTTAAACTCATGTCCTCTATATGAATTGACTCATTTATAATTATAAAATGAACTTTTCTTATATTCCTGTTAATATTCTTTGCAGTGAAGTTTACTTTGTCTGATATTCATATGGCCATTCCATATCTCTTTTGATTAGTATTCACACAATATATCTTTTCCTTCATTTTATTTTTAACCTATTTTTTCACTATAAAGTGAATTTCTAGCAGGCTGCATATTGTTGGGTTTCACTTTTTTTTTTAATCTGTTTATCTCTGCCTTTTAATTCGAGCATTTAGACCTTATTTACGTGATTATTGATATAGTTAGGTTTAAGTCTACCATCTTGCTATTTGTTTCTATTTGTCCTATCTGTTATTTTCTGTTTTATTCTTCTTTTAAAGCCTCCTTTTTATTTAATTGAATATTTTTATTATTCCATTTTATCTCTTTTGGTGGCTTTTTAGCTGTAACTATTTATTTTGTTATTACAGTGGTTGCTTTAGGGTTTATAGTACATACTTTTAACTTACTTTAGTATACCTTCAAATAATGGTATAGCACATTACATACAGTATAAGAACCTTCTAATATTATACTTCTATTTCTCCCCTCCTGGATTTTATGCATCTTTGTTCTATATCTTACCTCTGTAAATGTTATAAATGCCACACTACATAATTATTATTGTTGTCGTTTTGTCAAATGTCTTTTAAAGAGATTTGCATAATAAAGGAAGATATTCTCTACGTTTATCCATGGATTTACTATTTCTGTTTTTCTTCATTCCTTTGTGTAGATAGGATTTTCATCTGCTAACATTTTCTTTCTTCCTGAAAGAAGTCCTTGAACATTTGAACATTTCTTGTCATGCATATCTGCTGTTGAAGAATTCTTTCAGCTTTTGGATGACTAAAATGTTTTATTTTGCATTCATATTGGGAAGATATTTTCCCCCAATATTTTAAAGATATTGCTCCCGAAGTCTTACTTATTTTTGTTCCTTTGTACATAGATATCTTTTTTCTCGGACTGCTTTTAAGATTCTCTTTTTACCACTAGTTTTGAACAACTTGATTATGACATGTCTTTGGTTCAGTTGTCTTCATGTTTCTTGTGCTTGAGGCTCATTGAGTTTCTTGGATTTGTGATTTATAGTTTTCATCAAATTTGGAAGAAATTTTGGCCATTATTTCTTCAAATGTATTTCCTGCCCACCCTCCTGCTTTGGGGACTACAGTTATATGTATATTAGGCTGCTTGGATTGTCCCACAGTTTACCGATGCCCTGTTCACTTTTTAGTCTTCTTTTCTCGATTTTGGATAGTTTTCATTGCTAGTCTTCATGTACACTGATCTTTCATATTTCTGTTTCTAGTTTGCTATTAACCCCATCCAGTGTATTTTCCATTTAACACCTTGAACTGTTCATCTATACAGGTTTGATTTGGGTCTTTACTCAATGTATTCAATATTTCCTATAGCTTTTTTCCCCCTTATTCTAGCTTTTTGAACATACAGAATACAGTTATAAATACTGTTTTAACATCTTTGTCTGATAATTCCAACATCTATGTGAGTCCTTGGCTCGGTTTCAATTGATTGATTTACCTCCTCATTATGGGCCAGATTTTCCTACCTCTTTTTATGCCTGATAACCTTTTAAAAATAGATTTTATTTTTTACGTCAGTTGTAGGTTTACATTACAATTAAGCAGAAGGTACAGAATTTTCCCACATACTCTATGCCCTCACACATGCAGAGCCTCCACATGGTCAACAACAAATTATTATCAACATTTGTTATAGCTGATGAACCTACATCAACACATCATAATGACCCAAAGTTCCTAGTTTCCCCTTATTAGGTTCACCCTTGATGTTATACATTCTGTGGGTTTATACAAACATATAATGACATGTAGCCATCATATGGTATCACACAGAGTACTAGTTTCATTGCCTTAAAAATCCTCTGAGCTCTGCCTATTTATCCCTCCTCCTGGCCCAGCCTCTGGCAACCAGTTATCTTTTTACTGTCTCCATAGATTTTCCTTTTCCAGAATGTTATATTTTTGGACTCATATAGTATGTAGCTTTTTTGGAATGGCTTCCTTCATTTGGTAATATACAGTTAGGGTTCCTCCATGTTTTTTCATGGCTTGAGAGCTCATTTTTTTTAGTGCTAACATTCCATTGTGTGGGTGTACTATAGTACATCTATACATTCACCTACTGAAGGACATCTTGGCGGCTTCCAAGTTTTGGCAATTATGAATAAAGCTGCTGTAAACATCCATGTGCAGGTTTTTGTGTGGACATAAGTTTTCAACTTCTTTGGATAAATATCAAGAAGCACAATTCCTGGATCATATGGTAAGAGTATGTTTAGTTTTGTAAGATACGGCCAAACTGTCTTCCAAAGTGGCTGTACCATTTTGTGTTCCCACCAGAAATGAATAAGAGTTCCTGTTGCTCCACATCCTCACCAGCATTTGGTGCTGTCAGTGTTCTGGATTTTGGCCATTCCAATAGATGTATAGTAGTATATCATTATTGTTTTAATTTGTACTTTCCAGATGACACGTAATATGGATGCCTGATAATTTTTTATTGAAAGCCAGGCATTATGAATTCTACTTTGTTGGGTGCTAGATATCTTTGTATCCCTGTAAATATTTTTGATGTCTTTATCTGGGATAAGTTAAGCTACTTGGACACAGATTAATGCTTTCTGGTCTTGTTTGAAGATTTGTTAGAGACTGGAGCAGAATTTAATTTAAAGATAGATATTCCCCACTGCTAAAGCAAGACTATTTTAATTACTCAACCCAGTGCTCTATGAATTATGAGATTTTCCAGTTTGGCTTGGGGAACAGGTACTATTCCAAGCTCTATATGAGCATTGGTGCATAGGAGCATTCCTCCTATTCCTTTTGGGTGGTTCTTTCCATGGTCTTTGATAGTTTCTTCACAGGCATGTACTGATCACCTCTCTGCTATAGACTCAAGTGGGACCCTCTAGCTTTCCAGAGTTCTGTTTCTGTGCAGCTTCTTCCTGTACTTTGCCTTGTGGACTCTAGCCATCTTTGTCTCCCCAGACTCTCAGCTTCATCTCCCCAAATCAAAGAGGTCTCTGTCTGAGTTGCCATGCTGTGGCTTGAAAATGCTCTTAAGGCAGTAAACTGGGGCAACCTTTGGGCTCAAATCATTTGTTTCCTGTCTCTCAGGTATGATTCCTCTTACTGCCTGATCTTTACTGTCTTACAAATTATTGTTTCATATACTTTTTCTAGTATTTTTAGTTGTTTTGGGCAGGAAGGTAAATCCAGCTCAAGGCACTTTATCTTTGCTGGAAGCACAAGTCTCTCTGTTTCACTTTTAGTAGGAGAAAGTTGTAGCCAATTTAAATGGACCAACAATATGCAATTGGATAGATGAAATGTAGCAAGTTGGGATTTTACTACATCAGTTAAATGGAATGGAAAGCATCATCTATTTGTATGAACCTCAAACTATAATAATGAGAGGACTTCCCTGGTGGCACAGTTGTTAAGAATCAGCCTGCCAATGCAGGGATGTGGGTTTGATCCCTGGTCTGGTAGATCCCACATGCCACGGAGCAACTAAGCCCATGTGCCACAACTACTGAGCCTATGCTCTAGAGCCCGCGAGCCATAACTACTGAGCCTGCATGGTGCAACTACTGAAGCTCGTGCACCTAGAGCCCATACTCCACAACAAGAGAAGCCAACACAATGAGAAGCCCGTGCGCTGCAATGAAGAGTAGCCCCCACTCACTTGCCCCAACTAGAGAAAGCCCGCGTGCAGCAACAAAGACCCAACACAGCCAAAAAAAAAGAAAAAAATTTTTAAAGTTCTGTATTTTAAAAAAAATGAGAGAAAAACTCAAGCAGTGGCATGATATTTACATTATGATCTCATATAGGTAAAATTTTAAACTACATACAACAATATTATTTATTATTATGTTTGGTCAAATGACAAGTGAACTGAAAGGACATATATCAAATGAATTGTGATGGTTGTCTAGAGGGATGCAAGTGGAATGATCAACAAAGGTGATATTTCCTTTTCTTCAACAATTACAACAAAAGCCACAGTGAAAGTACTTCAAGAAAATATGACATAATATTCCTACCTCTCTTGGGGAGTTCACTATGTAGACCCAAGAGTCCATGCACATAGATGAGTAAAGTGTTACGCCAGAGGAGAAGTTCATTTACTGGGCAAAAATGATGATTTGCCCCAAAGTTGGGAATCTGGTTAGAAATGGGTCAAGGGTCTTGTTTTGAAAGTTCATTTATATTATAATAATATTTAATAAAGATGCTGTTTATATCTCAGTGATAAAATATCCACTGTCTTTGTCTAATAATAGTGCCTTTTTCAAATTTGAAGTGGGTTTGGAGAGACTGATGGAGATGAGGCTGAAGGCCCCCCAAGCTGTCCTTTGGCATCGTCACTGACTGCAGGTGAATCAAGCATTTGGGGAGCACAGAAGACAGAAGACACAGGCACCAGAGTCATATATGACTATGAGGTTTCAATAGGAAATGGAAAGGCAGGAGGATTAAGAGCTAGTTGAGGATTAACAGGTGGCAATGGCAGAATAATTCATTCTTTCAGTGGCTGGCTCCCTTCCCTTCAGCTTATAGGGAGACAGACTTGAGGTAACACACTCAACACATAGCAGGCAAGACATGCTCCCCCTACAAAAGTGGGGAAGGAACCCAGAGGAAACAGGGCTATGTTGACCCCATCACAGATAATTTGAGTTGTGGGAATGCCAAAAGGTAGGAGGAGGGAAGGCCTCTCTACTGAAGCTGAATATTTTTGGTTTTATTCCTTGTTTCCTAGCCATAGTGCAAAATTTTATGCTGAGGTTAATGGTGTCTAATTAGACAATGTGATCCAGAGGCTAAACTTAAAATCGATCTCTAACAACCAGCATCATCTTCGTAATATGTAGAAACCACCAGCTAGTGAAGAGTTTTATTTTTAAAAGCTACCCCATAATTTTAGGAACTGAGATCATTGAAACTGCAATGAATTAGCAAATTCCATCTTTTTTGATTGAGTACCTACCCCCCCTTCCCACTCATTGTCTGGAAAACATTATAAGTTTATGGTAAACAAAATGTTTGAGTATTTGGTGAAATATGTACCATGAGCAGACTCTTCTCAATGTTTTGCCAAGAAGGTGTCACAATGGATGTTGGGCAAAGTGTTAGGGTGGAGGGAAAACATATCCTGTTTTTCCTTTAAATCCTTTGCCTAGAGTTTCCAACGGCTTTCTTAGAAAAATTACCTTTTTGTCAAGATAGAGTTTTGAGTAGAGGAAGGTACAAGATTCTATAAGGCCCACTCTCCTTCTGAAGTCAGATACCTAACCTGTCAAGTCACACCAGTGTGGACCATCAGGATTTCTGTCACCCACCAGGACTATTCTGCTTCTGCACCCTCTCATTCCTTGGGAATTCCAACCCCATGCTCATACCTCTTAAATGGTTCTGGGAGTCCACAGAGGATGTCTTGGAAGTCTAACAAGGTGTCTATAGGCTGGACTTCTTGATCCTCCTGTGGTGGGTCAGGTATTTTCCTCATAGAGCTGCTCTGGGAGTTGACTTCTGTCTGCTCAGGCTGAAGGCCATTCCTGCAGCTGCCACTGGCCCAAGGTTGAAGCAGCCCCCCATCCCATGTGAAACTTGCTACCAGATGCCTAAACTTCTATAAGCCCAGTGCAGATATTAGCGAAGTTGTGTTTCATGATCATTATCATCACCATCATTCTGACTTCTTTTACAACTGGCTCCACACCCCAGAGCTCGGGCATGGATTCCAAGAGCAGATGCAGGCCTGAACTCAGAATCATTCTGCTCTTCTGATTTCAAAAGGCTCCCCTTGACCTCTAATGACTTCACTTTAGAGTGAAGTCTTCCTGGAGAGGAACTTTTTGGCTCCTTATAAGCAGACCCCTGGTGGTCCTGAGGATCCTTTAAGGTGCCTGTATATGCCCCCATCCTGAGCAGAACATAATTAACATTATGCTTAATTGTTCAATTGCTCAAATATTTTAACAAGAAAGGATACTCCCTGGGGAGGGGGAAGGCGTCGAGTTTGAAACTGGGGGAAAGAATGATGGTTAGACTTAACAGGAAATCATTGAAGGTGGAGGACAGGGCTGGGCTGTGGGGGAAAAGAAGAGAACCATGGGTGAGGAAGCTGATTCCAGAGGGCAAGTCATAGGGTCTGGAAAATAAGATTTCAGCAGACTTATACCTCCTTTTCCCTCCACCCTCTTCCCTTTTCTCCATCTACCAATGCAATTCCCCACTAGACCCATCAAGTCAGACCCTCTGCCCCATACTGCCATGTTCTCCTTCAGATTCCTTCTTTTAATCCAAACTCCTATTGCTTCTGGGCCTCCCAGGAGCTTGCCTTCATGCAACAAAATTAGTTGACTAATTCTCTCTGTAGTTAATGACTAAAGAAGTCCTAAAATAGTTCTCCTCTGTGGGGGAGTGGATTTGGGTCCAGCAGCAGGCTCCAAAGGAGCCACTTTGGGCCAGTGATGCTTCTAGAAGTGCTCCTGAGCAGATGTCTGAGAACTCAGATCTGCCCACCATGGGCCCCAAGCTCCAGCAGGACCTACCCTCGGGCTCTCCAAGAGGCTGCTCCCCGGCGTGGCATCCATGCTGTGAACAGTTTCAGGGGATTATACAAAGCTGATCACATGCTGCAGGAAAAGCCCATAAATGTTGTTATTTATTCCCTTAAATAACACCTCTCATACATCCTAAGTGCTTTGGAAATATACAGAAACAACACAG
This sequence comes from Aethalodelphis obliquidens, assembly GCF_003676395.1. Taxonomy (NCBI): domain Eukaryota; kingdom Metazoa; phylum Chordata; class Mammalia; order Artiodactyla; family Delphinidae; genus Aethalodelphis; species Aethalodelphis obliquidens. Next base: position 11,287,371 of record NW_020837990.1, on the reverse strand, counting down.
CAGATTCTGGGGGCTGGAGTAATTCTTTATCATTAATTTTTTTCCTGTTGGCTGCTTATAATAATCCCTTGAGCAGCAAAAAAAATGCACTCAGCTTCCTTGCTGAATTAGCTGAATCACCTGTTGCTCCTTGTGGAATGCTGTGTTCAGTGCTGGGCCTGCCTGAGTTTGTAGGGTTGACTAAAAGGTTGAGCAGAGCTTAGGGGCTTGGGGAAAAATGAATGTTAAATTCACCTCTTAATGGCGGTGATGCTTTTGCCCAAGTAGAAGAAATAGCCTCTTCTTCCTCCAGGGATCTTCCTCTGGGCTCTGCCTTGGGGGACTGGAGTATGTGCCCTTCATCATTCTCTTGGAGGGTGTCCGGCAGTGATAATTTTTAAAACTTTTCTGATGAATGGGAAGCTAAGAAGGAATTGGCTACCTCTAGAAGGCATTTCTTACCCACCCCATGGAGCTAAAATAAGGATGATGAGATCTACCTCATAAAGCAGGCTGGTAAGGATGGCGATCTATGTGAATTGTCAAACACAGGACTTGGCACAGAGTGGGTACTCAAAAGTGTTATTTTGCCTTTCCCATTACCTTCCCTTATGAGAATTCCCGCCAAGTTGAATGATAATGAAACATCACTGGGCCTCTACTGCCCTTGAAAACCAAGCTCCAAATCCTTTCATACTCAACTTTCACTGGATATTCTCCTACCAGGGAATCTGGAACCTGAGGAGCTGGGTCCCCGAGGACCTTTTACCAGGTTACAGTGTAAAAGAACTCACAGATTTCAGGTGCAGAAGTGGTTGAAAAATGTGTATTCTCTCTACTGTCACCCAGCAAATGTTAAGGGGAAAAACGTGTAGGTGGGCCACATGGAGTGTTCTACCATGACTGATGGCACATGTTGCCACTGGTCACTGATATCAATGGTGCAAGGAAATATATCATTGATCTCAATGATGTGGGGAGGTCTGGTAGGTAGGTATGAGTTCATGGAATTGGAATAAGAATAAAAGCAGATTTTGGAGAAGAAGGAAGAGGAGAGGACAAGAAGGAGAAGGAGAAACAAGAGGAGGATGAAAAGAAGAGCTAGTGTTGTTACAGCTCATTCTATAAACCAGACTCTGAGTGAAACCCTCCAGACACCTGATCTCATTTAAACCTCCTGAGGTAGGTAAGTAATACTGCTGCATTGTAGACAAGAGAAATGAGCTCAAGTAACCTGCTCAAAGTCACCAGCTTATACGGTTGGGGAGTAGTTAGAATTCAAATCCAAGTCTGTCTGATTCCAGAGCCTATGTTCCAATCCATTATACATGTTCAAGGCCAGAAGAGAAGATAGCAGGAGACTCTTTTAAGGGAGGAGCTTAAAAAGTGGCTAGGATTGGGGCTTCCCTGGTGGCACAGTGGTTGAGAGTCCGCCTGCCAATGCAGGGGACATGGGTTCGTGCCCCAGTCCAGGAAGATCCCACGTGCCGCGGAGCGGCTGGGCCCGTGAGCCATGGCCACTGAGCCTGCGTGTCTGGAGCCTGTGCTCTGCAACGGGAGAGACCACAACAGTGAGAGGCCCGCGTACCGCACAAAAAAAAAAAAAAAAAAAGTGGCTAGGATTTCAGCATGTGAAGGGAGAAAGGATATTTCAGGTGGAGGCAAAGCCAGAAAGGCAGCAAGGTGAGAAAGTACAGGGTGTGTTTGGAGAGTGGTGGGGACCTCTTTAGCCAGGATGCAGAACGGCTTCTGGTCTGTAATGCCTATGACCTTTGGCGTTTTAGGTTTCTGCGGTGTGGAAATAATATCAAACAGGTATTGTGAGGATGAAATGAGATGAAGCACCCGACAGAGACCCACCCTGATGCTTAATAAATGGTAGTTCATTCATCTAGCCCACAAATATTTACTAACTGTCTGTTACACATCAGGCAAGGAGAGAGGTCTGTCTGAACAAGACCAACCCAGTCTTTACACTTGGGAGGATTACCTTCTAGTAGGAAAGGGTAACATTAAATCTTTGATTACACAGTGAAATTACAATAGTGGTAAGGGTTTCAGAAGGAAAATATGAAGTACAGTACTATAACCATCTATGGCAAGCAAGTTGAGCTCAGAATGATTAGGAATTACCTAGGCAAAGTGAGTACGTGCATGTTAGTCTGTGTGCGTCCAGGTCACATTAAAGGTTATTCTGAGCAGTGGAAAGCAGCGAAGGTTTTAGTAAGGGAGTGACATGATCGTATCTGACATGACCAGTTCCTATGACTAGTAAATAAGAGAAGACTGCTAGGCTCATGATAGGGAACTACTGAAAAATTTTGAGTAACAGAATGATACCATCAGCAGAGCAATTTTTAATAAACTTATTCCTAGAGCCATGTAGAGGAATAATTGGCAGGGAAAGAGCCTCAAGGCTGAAAGGTCAGCTGGAAGCCCTTGTCCAAGAGGGAGTTGATAAAGGTCTGAATTACGCTGCCAGAAATAGGAACTGACAGGAGGAAACACATGCAAGACACATTTTTAAGAAAGAATGACAAGATTTGGGCTCTCTTGGAGGTCGGAGGTGAAGGAAAGAGGAGAGTAAAAGACTACGAGGGAGTTTCCGTCCTGGATGATCATAAGAATGAGAATGTCATGGCTGGAAATAGAAAAGTCAGAAAGAAGAGTGACTCGAGGAGGAAGATGAGTAGCTTCCATTTTTAATACATCGATTCTGGGATAACAGTCTGTCCTGGGAATGCCTTGTGCATGCATCCAAGGAAGATGTGCTCAATCGACTAGCTTCGTAAGTGGGGAACAGGAACCGCTGAAAGAGGGTGACTGGGGTATGGCCTTTGGGAGTAGGTGAGAGCCAAAGAGGGGACATGGTCAGTTAGGGAAAGAGAGAAAAGGGAGACTGAGGCACAGAGCACGAGGGCCACTCCCATTGGGCGGGGGAGGCGGCAAGCAGAGAGGCAAGCAGGAGCAGGAAATCAGGAAGGGCTGGGGGAATATGGAAGGAGACCAGATGCTGTCGGAGCCCGCGAAGATAGGCAGAGAGAGGCGGGGACTTGAAGACTGAGGATGGAACGCTGATGCTCTCCCTTCACTGCAGTCCTGGAGGTCCCTGTCCTCGTGGGACCTCATCCTTCTTCTCAGCTCAAAGCTCGCGAGATGAGTTTCGGTGAGAAGTCCCAGTACTGCCTGGGCAGTGAACACAGGGCTGGCTGCATCATTTGTGTGGCCCATTGTAAAATAAAAGTGTGGAATTCCTTGTTAAAAACCAGGAAACAAGTACTATTAAAGTTTCTAAAATATAAAATTTTTCCCTATTTAAAATTTTGAAATATAAAACTTGTCTCTCAATCTGGCATGGTGTTTTTGTATCTGCTGTTTCATGTTGCACTGTATCAGGCACAGGGATACTCCTGGCAAGTGCAGACCCTCACACCCATGTGGGGCCCCACCTGGTAGGAACCAGGCATGCAGGCATACGTGTGGCATTTAATCCTATATTTAAGCAGAAGGCTGAAGACTTTACTAAGAGGCTGGAGAGAGGAATGATCAGGGGATAACAGAAAAAGTGGTTAGACCTTCAGAAGGCTGTGGGATGCTGGTATAGGTGACACTGAAGGTTGTGCCATGTCCTCCAATGGAGACATTCCTCCTCCTCACCCAGAATGAAACTCAGCCCTCAGCCCTACTTAAGAGCTGACGTTGAGTGAGGCAAGCCCCAAATAACCAAGCAGAGTTTGGGATCATAGGGTACAAATACTTCAGAAGATCATTCCAATACAGATTCGGCCAATATGTAGTGACCACCTGGGCTGGCCTGTGCTAAGTGCTCAAGGAGCGTGCAGAAGTGTTGGGGATCAGACAGGGGAGTGGCTGCAGGACTGGTGTGCAGAGGTGAGGCTGTAATGCAGAGGAGAGCAGTGGAAAAAGGGAATAGGAGACACGGTGGTGGCCAGGGGTGGGTGGTAGCCTAGTGTATCAAGTAAGAGCACAGACTCTGGGGTTCAAATCCCAGCTCCATCACTTCCCAGCTGTGACTTCAGGCAAGTTACTCAACCTCTCTGTGCCTCTAGTTCCCCATCTGTAAAATGACCATGACAATCACACCCACATCAAAGGTTTGTTGTGAGGATTAAATGACTCAATAGTTATAAGGCACTAGAACCACATCTGTGACATCATAGGCACCATATTTTATAGAATGATTTGGTGAGTACTGAAGCTAGTCTCAGAATCAATCACATTGGGAGGAGCATAACCCAGGTGGTCAAAAATAATAAAAAGAATTCCCAATCTATAACTTATGTCTTTAAAGAAATATTAAAGAGATTATAATTTGTAATTTCCAACAATCTTTATATCCTCATTTCTCTTATCCCCATACTGTTCTACATTCTTTCATTCCATGGCTCCCTCCACCATTCACACCTCAGCTTCTGCCCTCCGATCTGTCTTTCTCTCTGTCTCCTTCTGTGGTGGCAGAGAGAATGACCTCCTATTACTAATTGTGCCCCAGTCACCGACCGAAGTCCCTGGTTGCTGTGCATGGCAATCCGTGGTCAGCTTTGCACCAAGGCCATGCAACCTGGGCCTGTTCCACCACTGACCACATGTGGCTGGGACACTAAGGCAGATCCATTCCTGGAACACAGGGGACTCTTTGTTAGCCAACTTTGGCTCAAGGACTCTCAATGGCTTGGCTGAACTTTCCTTAGGCTGCAAGGCAGGCCAGACTAGAGTGCTTCCACCCATCTTCTTTCTTTCTCCTTCTTTGGGGCTAGACCTGCACTGAGACTGACAGCTCTCCCTGGCTTGTCCAGTTCCCTCCCTATTCTCTTGTCCATGGGCATTTCCTTAATGAAGTCCACACATTTAATCCCATCTTGGCATCTGCTCAGAGGACTTGGACTAACCTCCTCTCCACCTCTTAGTTTATCATAGAGATCAGCCTCTGTAGCTAAGTTCTTCCCTGGGCTCCCTCATGGTGACTTCGCATCACTCAGGTACAGGAGCTAGGCTGGTGCAGAGACTGTCTCAGAGAGTTAGAAAGGGTAAGAAGCTGAGCTAATGTGGCCCCATCTTACTCAGTAATGAGGGAAGAGTTTACTGGGAATATCTACTCACTGCCATGTGTTTATCCCAGAACTATGAGCACTTTATTCTTCCTGTATGCCTAGCACTGGACCAAGAACTTTACTTGCATTATTTCACTTAATCCTTGCTGCAGTCCTGTGGGGCAGATATTATTACCCATGGTTATCAGATGAAGAAAGCAAGGGAGATTACTTATTGACCAAGGTGCCATAACTAACGTATAAGTGGTGGAGCCAGGTTTGAACCCAGCCTGTCTGACCCCAGTGTCTGTGATCTTGGTGAGTGTGATTTGACCTGGAACAGAGGCAGTGGCAGGCTCTGGGGCTATGGGACAAAGAGGAACATGGAAGGAAGGCAGCCAGACCATAGCTGGGGGCAGCCTACCCCATCTTGTGGAGGAAGCTTCCTCCCAATGATGGGGAAGGACCTGGGCTCAGGGCATGGGTCTTGCTGCCCACAGTGACAGCTTGAGAGAAGGGGGTATAAAGAAGGGGGTAGCTGATGGGGAAGGGGCAGAGGGATCTTCTGGAGAACATCCAATGTCATCCTGAATTAGAGCATAAAAAGCAAGTACTTTCTTTTTGTTAATTTTTATTGGAGTATAATTGATTTACAATGTTGTGTTGGTTTCAGGTGTACAGCAAAGTAAAGCAATTATACATATACATATATCCACTCTTATTTAGATTCTTTTGTGCCTTTTTAAAAGCAGTTGTTTTCAGCAGGAGATGTGCTATCAGGTTGCCTGGTGATTTGGATACTCTCTGCCTCACAACCACTGCTTGGGAGGTGGGATGTGGAGATTGCTGTGGAGGACAATGGCCTGGTCTCTCTGTTGTCTGTGAGAGGGTGAATTGGCCCAGCCATGGCTGGATCACAGCCTGGCTGTCTTTGGCTCCTCGGCCTGGGTGTGCTCAGCAGCTGCGAGAGACTGGAGCACCTCCTGGAGCCAGATGGATCTGGGCTCAAAACCCAGCAGGACCACCCACACACTGTGTGACCCAAGAGGAGCCATTAGACCTCTCTTAACCTCAGTCCTTCCCTCTAACGTAGAAATAATGCCAGTACCTTGGCGTTAGGTGGTTGTGAGGAATAAATAAAGTAATCTCCGTTTAGGGTCTGGCACATAGCACTCAAACATGATAGCTTTTTAAATTATTTATCATTGTTTTCATTATTACCCTGCCTGAGAGGGTCATAGAGGGGCATCAATTGAAAGGAAAGAAGCCCAGGTTTCTTTCCAGAGAGTGCCAGGATGGCTGTGCTCCCCACATTGAGTTCTCCTCTTCCTCTTGGCCTCCCTTGTCATTCAGGGTAGCTACATGATGAGTTCAGGTCAACGAAATGTGGGCAGGAATGAGGCACACCACTTCCAGGCCTGGCCCACCCAAACCTCCCATGTGTGACCCCCCACCTCCTCTTCTCACCTTGTGCTGACTTTCTGGAAATGGGAAGATCCTGGGTCTCTGCATGAGTGTGTGGAGCAGAGCCCTCTGGCCGCCTCCACTGAGCCCTTGTGAATTGTTAGCTGAGGAAGAAACAGACTTATTGTGTTCAGCCACTGAGTATGGAGGTTTTTTGTCATAGCAGTGAGCCCGTCCTGTCTTTTACACTCAGCCAAACCACCATGACTTTAGAACAGTCGATGGCTTTAGACTAAGTGGAAGTTTTGTGAGATAAGGGGTGAGAGGAAGTACCTAAAGTCCTCAACTCAGACATTCAAAGGCGGCTCACTGCTCCCTAATATGTGGGTAAGAAAATGCGCCCACCCTCCTAGGGACCTACAAGCCAGCAGTCCTAGAAAAGCTCTCAGAGGGGCGGGGAACACCGCTCAGTCTCTCGCAGTCCCCTGGGCCTCAAGTCCCAGGCCAGCCTGCCCTCTCTAGTCTCCTTCCCACTGGGTCAGCATTTTGGGGAGAGAGTGTTGCTGAGGCTCCAAATCACATGAGTGTAATATTTATCTGTAGATGTTTTATCTTATTCAGCTCTTGGAGGGGCAAGAGTCAGGGAGAGCCACAACCAACCTCCATATTTCTGGGGGTCAACAGCCTGTGTAGCCATCTGAAGTCCCTGCAGTGGTGGCAGAGTTCCCATTCCCTCTCTCTCACCGCCCCCTCCCCTGGGTCTCCAGGCTCCCGGGGCATCTTCACAAGTGCTGACTCAGGGACACTCATCAGACACTGTCAGAGATGCAAGGGACCCACCCAGGTGATGGGGTCCCCCTAAGTGCAGAAAAGAAGGGAAGAGAGGAGGAAGCGAGGTGGGGAAGGGGAGTAGAGAAGAGGAAAAGGGATGAAGGGCAGGAGGCAAGAAGAATGGAGGGAAGGGAAGGCCTTGTGACTTGCCGGCTGTCATTCGCTTAAAGCCACATGGAACTGGGTTTAAATCCTACTTAAGCCACCTACCGAGTGATTCAGAAAATTGCTCAACCTTTTAAAGCTTTAGTTACGCATCTTAAAGTGGGGATAATAGCTACCTCTCAGTCGTGTGAGGATTAAATGAGATAATGTAGGTAAAGCCCATACCTGACACAGAGCAGGTGCTCACTGAGGGGTGGGTATTAGCTTTGCTCTTGTCCCTACTCCATCTGAGATGGGAGAGTCCTCCCGACAACCCCTCCCCAGGCTGCCTCTCTTCCACATGTCTATGGGCTACCTGCAGAGGTTCCCAGGCAGATGACCCTGAGAGTGGGGTGTTGTGTTCAGAGCTGTGGACAGAAAGGGAGATGTGAGGAGCGTGGTTTCTGGGCCTCCACTGGGCCCAACCTGGTGGTGATGTGGGTGGGGAGACCTGCTGCCACTTCAGCCGCTGAGACAGTTGCAGGATGATTAGAGCCCGGCCCTCGGGTTACATTGCCCGGGTTAGAAACTTGCTGCTGCTACTTAATTGCTGTGTGCTCCTGGGCAAGTTACTTAATCTCTCTGTTCCCATTTCCTCTTCTGTAGAATAGGAATAATGATAAGTCAGGGTTGTTTGACCATCAAGTAAGTTAATATGACGCATTATTAGAATTGTGCCTGGCGCATAGCAAGTTCTGTGTAAATGATAGCTGTTCTTACCCATAGTCTAGAAAGAAGCCAGAAGAAAAGCAGCTCGCTGATCGGTGTTGTAGATAGAGAATAAAGAAAGGGCTTACTCTATACCCACATCCCCTTCTGGACAACATTCAGGGTATTTGGGACCCCAGACCAAACAGACCTGAACTACCTTTTAAGACCTATAATGGCCTCTTCCCTGGGTCCATCGTCCCAAGGGTGGACTTCACCACTGGCGTGCACAACCCTAGGCTTAAGGGTTGGTCAAAGAATGGCTGTTGAGAGAGGTGCAGGTGAGCATAGATGGAGCTTGGACCTGTGGGCTAGGGAATCCATGCCTAAGTACAGGAGATACCTGGTAGTGTGGGATGGAGCCATGGGTGTAAAGAGAAAGGGACTGGGCAGGGGGCCTCTGTACCTTTTCTTCAGGCTTTGCAAATTTTAGGGGGGGGACCACATAAAGATACCAGATGGGCATCCATCTCTAGGCTACCCACCCTCCACCAACATTCTTGGCTGGTTATAGACCTGATGCCAATGCAGGACAAAGGCGCTGATAAGATCCTTCCTGGTTAACTAGTATGGACGGACGAGGACCAGGGCCGCACGCCAGCCACCTTGCACTCATTCGTTGGCAATTCTGGCCGGTGAGGACTCCAAACCGGGCTCCAGGAACAGAAGCCTCAGGCATTCAAGGCTGACTCTTCCAGACTGCAAGGCTCGGCTCATCCTCCCAACTTTGCTCGACAGGTGCCATAGGGACCTGCCAGTGACCCTGGGCTCTGAAACTCAAATTTCCCGATCTCCAAAGGCAGCCTGTTACTTTGGCTTTTGGAATTGCAAGAAGCAGAGCCTCAGTCAGGGTTCCTCAAATAATGGAGGGCTTGCGGTAAGGATCACATGGGGATAAGAAACTGAGAACACCAGCCATGAAGCCAGGCCTCCCAGCTGCTCTGGAGAAGCTAAACAAACAGGCTCCAGATGGAGGAGACCCTGGGGGAGCTAGGCCTTGGGGGAGGCTGAGGCTAGAAGGCCTTCCGGCCCCCCGGTTTCCAAGACTCCAGCAGTAGCGTCAGGGCAGAGTCATCAACGTCTCTGTGTTTGTAGCCTTGCAGGTCTGTTCACATCTCTTCCCGCTGCCACTTGGCTCTCCTGCTCTGCACTCCGCTCAATGGTCTAGCTCAGGGCTTCTGCTTGCTCAGAAGTTCAGCCCACTCACAGCTCACCGTGCTCCCTAGCCCAGCCTCTCCACCTCATGACCCTTCAGCTTCTGTGTTCACTGATCACTGTCTATTCTTTCCATATGGCTCCCAGACATTCATCTTTGGGGGGAAATTATCATGACCCACTGACCAGTCTGTAGACTGACCACTGGGTTGGATGCCTATCCCTCAACTATAGCCAGTTGAGGGGATGTTCCACAGGGCAGAACATGCCTCCTTTGGGGCTGTGGGGAGCAGATGCAGGAGGTGTGGGGAGGACAGGTCCCGAGACAAGGACAACAGATATGGCAGATCCATCTAGAACAAGGAAGAGAGTCTGGGGGCCAAGGACGCTTCCCAGGGCTCACCCGCTTGCTTCCCTGTTTTTCTCTCTCCTGGTCTATCTGTGGAGTCTCCGAGGCATCTGCACAGAAGCAGGGCCAGCGATTGGAAGCCATCTGAGCAGCGCTGATGAGCCCCACCAGGTCTGAATCTCTGAGCCTGTCTCCCATCTCCTCCTAAGACTAGGAGGATATTCCTCCTCCTCTGAATATAAGCCACTGAGTTCACTTAACTTCTTTTTTAAAGAACAAAATCAACAATGCTCTAGTAAATACTTAATGAGCAGCTTCTAGAGTAAAGTCTGTCTACTCAGCACTTGAATTCCATCTGATGCCAGGAGAGAATCAGAGTATGTGAATATTTATCACAATTACGTTTTGCCCTTTACTTTCACATTCATCAACTGATTTATCTTATTAACACTAGAGTAGAGTCAGTAGGGAAGATATCACCATAATACTCATTTTGTGGTTGAAGAAACTGAAGTTCAGAGAGGCCCAGCGGCCTTCCCAAGGCCCCATAGGGAACAGGAGGGGACTAGAGCTTGGGTTGCAGCTCCTTCCTCATGGAGCCCTGTAGCATCCTTTGTCCTAAGGGATTGAAGTCACTTCACGGCTGGGACCTTTTCCAGTGTTGCTTGTACAATTGCACATGTTTTTCACTGACATTTGTTTTGGACCCCAGATCTCCAAGGGGCATCATCTCTTCTTGACAGAGGATATGATGCCTGAGGTGTCTTTTCCTGGTGTTGATTTCCCAGGGGGGCCACAACTTCCTCCCAGTACCCAGGAAATGACCTTACTTCTTGCGCATGTTCTCCTCAGCCCAGCTCTCCCCCGTCCATTGTCCTGGACTCAGGCTCTACCCTTTGAGTCCCCGAGGAATTGCCAACATTCCTCTAATCAGAAGGCAATCCTCACATTCAGACCCTTGCTTGCCAGGAGCCCAGTTCCTAAACTGCAAGGCTACTGAGCTGGCCTGGCCGACACTTCCAAACAGCAGGTGGGGCAGGATTCTACCTGAGTTTTACACCAGGGATCGAGGCTGGAGCCCCAGACCCCACAACAGTCAGTTGCTTCATGGAATTTCCTCACCTCCTGAACTGAAAGGAAAGACTTGTGGATCAAGAACCAAACAGAATCTGAGCCAGGTTCTAAGAGAAGAAACAGGAAAGGCAGAGCCTACAGGAAATGTTTCTTTAATTGCTTTATAGGACCAGGAAGAGAATATAAAGGAGGAAGTTGGAGTTCAGCCTGCCTTGGGGTGGGGGGAGGTGGGTGGAGAAGATCCCCATTAATCAAAATCTGGTGGGAAGCTGTGGTTCTAGCTGGTTGCTGCCCTAAGAGTGACTGGGAAGAGAGAGCCATGCGGAAGATATGTGAGGGGTGTGTGTGTGTGTGTGTGTGTGTGTGTTTACAAGCAAGTGATTGCTGGTGCCTGCCTTTGCATTTCCTGAGCAATAGTTGACATTCCAGGCATTCAAGTCCTATCAGATTTTCCTTATAATTCCTTAAGCATCTCCTCCATGGTATTTGTGAGGGTAAATAAGATAGAGGTTGATGTCTCTCCCATGCAGCTGTTCAAGGTGAATGTTCTTAGTTGGCAAGAGGCTCTGCTGCACATAGCCATTCAGGGACCCAGGTTCCTTCCATCTTCTCTGTGCAGTCTCTTCTAAAGCAGTGATTCCTGAACTTGGCTACATATTGAATCCAATGGCATTCAAGTTTGAGAATCACTGACGTAGGGCATTGCTGTTGTGCCCATGGTTGAAGCTGAGTTACAGGTACACAAAGGCCTGAAAATTAGACATGTAGCTTCCACTGACATTCTATTAGTGAAAAGTTGGTCATGGCATTTTTACTGAACTCAGGCTTGGCTGTTTGCCGCTCAAAAGCCAATACTAGAGAAATAAGTATTGGTAGGAAAGGAAAGCTTGCTTATTCAGGAGGCTGGCAACCTGGGGAGAAGGCAGACCCATGTACAAAAGCCAAGTCCCCACTGCTGATCAGGGGGCAAGAGCTTTTAAAGGGGAGTTTCGGGGAGGTGTATAAGTGAAGGCAGGGGGCTACTTGCACAGCAGCACAGTCAGCTCTCAGTCATCTTGAAATTGGTCATGGTCTGATCAGCGTCATCTTGTTTTAAGTACAGTTAATCTTCAGTTCCAGGGTCACTTCCCATTTCCTTGAGTCCAGTTCTCAGCATTGTGGCAGCTTATGTTACGGCTACAGTCTGGTCATCATGTACTTAACTTCTTCCACCTGTTGGGGGTTTCAGTATCTACAAAACAGCTCAAAGGATACAGCTCAGAATATTATCTATAGCTTTTGAGGAAGAACTAAAGGCCCTTGACTTTACTTAATGGTTAAACTATTATTATTTTGTCTTGTTGAACTGTTTTCCTTTGTTTCTGAATTTTCTCATTTCTCTGATTAAATTTATTATTTGATTAAAGTTTTTTCTACAGACAAGAGACAGGCAGAAGACATGGTGGGGTCTGTCCCAGGAAGGTTCCACAGGGTCCTGCTTGGTTATAGCATATAAGCCCCTAATTTTAATGCTGTGTGAAAAGTGCTATGATCCTACTAGAAACCCAAAGGAGGGGCCTCTAAGTCAGCTATGGGAAATCAAAGAAGCCTTCTTGGAGGTCATGACCCTTAGTAGCTACGTATAACTTTGGGTTAGCTTGTTTCGTTTGTTTAATGTCTAGCCTCAGTCTCTCCATCTAAAAAATGAAGTTAATAACTGAAATTATCGTAGAGAGATGTTATGAGGATTATGTAAGATAAGTCTTCAAAGTACTTAGCACAGTGCCTACCCCTAGCTAGCACAAAATAAGTATAAACTGCTCTGTTGCTGTTATTTTCTGGGGTAGGCAAGGACTGTGAAATTGGAATCCTTTATGGAGCTGAGACATCACCAGGTCTGGGGCTGGATTTTAGCTTCTTCCCTTTGGTTAGTTACTGAATGTGATATAAGCTGCCTGATACAGCTGTCCAGCAAAAGCTACTGGGGGGCAGAAGGGTGTGTGTATGTGTGTGTGTGTGTGTGTGTGTGTGTGTGTCTGTGTGTCTGTGTGTTGGGGTGCAAGCAGATGTAGGGGTGTAGGGGTAGCAGAACCCAGCCATTTAGGAAGGGAGGGGGCACAGAGCACAGTGTTGCCTGTCTTTGCCCAGAATCTGACAGGAGAGACTGTCTCTGCCTGCCTGGCTCCCAAGAGAACCTGAACCCTCCCAAAGATGGGTGGAGCCGATGGGGGGAAGGGCGTGCACAACACACCTTGAGACCCTGCTCCGCTCACGTCTGCCTCTGCTGCAGACAGAGCAGAAGTCTGCTGGCATTTTCCAGCTCTGGTTTCTTTTTCAAGAAGACTCAGTGCTCTACTAAATTTTTGTCCTCTCTCTCTCTCTCTCTCTCTCTCTCTCTTTCTGTCTCTCAGTTGCTGCCTCTGTGTTTTCTAGGATAAGCATGTGCAGTTCCACAGAGCCGCTGGGTCTGGCAGTACCTTTTTAATTCCCAGCACTTTCTCAGTTCTAGCGTATCTCTCCCTTTCTCCATTGAAATGAAAGTTTCCAAAAAAACATCAAGATTGCATGTGATCTGAAGAAGAGAAAGGCTCAGGTAAACAGGGGGCAGAGTTCGGGGATCACCTTGCCTCCCGTGAGCTTTAAGGGTAGAAATAGGAACCCTGGGGCAGGGGGCACAGAGCACAGCCACTGTGCTGAGTCACTAGAAATTCCTCCTGAAGGGTCTGCAGTTATCAATTCCAGAGGGAGCAACGAAAAGAATGTGGTGCCCCTCGGGTCACACTGTCAGGCCAGTTTGCTGCTCCCCAGGTACAGAGAGACCTCCTTTGGTATTTTAGTGTTTCGTTTTTGTCCGTAAAGATCTTCAGAGGCAGTGAGAGTCTCCAGCCTCCTTACGCCCTGTTCTCGCCTCTGACAGATAAGCAGATGCTTTCTCTCCTCTCTTCCCTCTTCTTCCTCCCCAATCAAAGTACCTCCATGACTGAGATTGTCACGGTGCTTTTGTACAGCCACAGATGCATTAGAGCTCACCCTCTCCTCCGCTCTCCCTCCCTCCAACATCTGCCTCTCAGCCCTTTCAGACAGTTGTCTTCAAGGATTCACAAACCAAAGAAGAAGAAATCTGGGAGTGGGGTGAGGAGAGGGAAAATTGATTTCCGTCTGTCACGGCACTCTCCAAACCAAATAAAGAAATACAAATTGTGTTTCCTCTCACCATCTGCGGCCACAGCAGCCAGCTCGGGGGGGAGGGAAGGTGAAGGAGAAGAAAGGCAGAAGGGGGGCAGCCAGGCTGGGTGAGTGGTCCCTGCTGTGGACTTCTCATCTGCACCGGATTGGAGCAATCCTCCAGATTCTCCAGCTAAAGGATCACCTCTCCCTTGTCAAATGACCCTTTCTAGAAATTTCTGTTCAGAGGGGATGGAGTTGTATATAAAGAGGTGGGCAAGAAAGCCACAGCACCTGCCGTCATGGAGGGTAGAGTCTATGGAGAAGGCAGCACATAAAGCAACGTGTGACCATGGCCGTGAATGGGAAGTGCCTGGTGCCAGAGCGTCACGGGCTGATGGGACCTAAACCAGGGAAGGGGTCAGAGGTGTTTCCCCAAAGGGAGTGACAGTCGAGCTGAGGCTTGGGGATGAAGCCAGGAGAAGGCAGCCAGGCAGAAGTGCATATTTGAGAAGCCCCACAAATATATGGGAAGATGGTTTGCAGACTGGAGGTGTGTGAACAGGTGTAGGTGTCACAGCAACTAGGCAGGAGATGATGGCGGCCTGGAGCAGGTGAATGGCCATGGGATAAAGAGAAGAGAGAAAGGTATGAGGCCCTTGGGAAGTTGAACTAATAGGGCTCGGGGAGTGATGGGATGTAAGGGGTGAGAGAGGGATGCCGGATTTATGGCTTGGACTACCATGTAGAGGGAAGTGTCATTCTTTGAGTCAAGGATCACAGTGTGGGCACAGGTTTGGGCATGGGGACAGCTTTGGCCCCATTAAGACTGAGCTGCCTGTGGCCAGCTTGGTGGAGTTAGACAGCAAGCAATCAGATGACTAAAACCCAAGACCTCTGGGTTGTTTCAGGTGGCAGACACCGAGTTAGTTCATGTGTACCTGGGAATTTGTAATCCTGGTCAGGATCTCTCTACCCTGACATCCCAAGTCGGGGTCGGGTGTCTCTATTGGAGCCCTTATTCCTTCCTCCCTCTGCTGCCATAGGCCACCTCTCAGGTGGCTAGGAGGCTGGAAGTTTGGATTTCATGGTCTGTTTCTCTTCTAGATTGTAAGCTCCACGCAGGCAAGAACCCTGTCTGTCTTGTTGGTTGCATTACCAGTACCTGTCATATAAAGTTCTCACTAATGAGTTTCTGAATGAATCAATGTGTGAATGAATGAATGAATGATCTTGTCAATGGGGTGTACGTCCGAAAGGCACAGAAATTACGTCGAAGCTGCCAGAGTCCTATCTCTCACCTGCGCTTCTTCAAGAGCTCCCTAACCAGTCTCTGCATCTCCACTCTTGCCCATCTTTAATCTGTTTTCCACTCAGGAAAGAGATTTTTTTAAACGATAAGTGAGATCACGTGACTCCCCTACTCATCACTCTTCAAGGCTTTTCACAGCCCCGAGAATAAAAACAGAAGTTCTGAACAAAGCACATCAGTTCTGCGCACTCTGCCCCCCCCACCCCTCCAATCTTAGGCGGTGCTGCCCCTCCCTCGTTCACTCTGCACCCACCACTCAAGCATCCCTCTGTCTCTGAGCATTTGCGCACCGTTCTCTCTGCCTGCAAAACATCTTCCCTTTCCCTTTGCCAGGTTCATCTTTCAGGTCTTTGTTGGTCCCACATTCTAAATTAGACACCATCCCCTTTTTTCTCTCTCCTAGTACTCCGTTCTTTCCTTCACGAGCCGTCAGAGGGGTGAAATGCATATGTTTACTTGTTTAATGTCTGGCCCTCTCCTGCACCGTGAGCTCCTTGTCTACCTGATACCTATTACAGTGTCTGGCACGTACCCAGCATTCACCAACTCTTTGATGAACAAATGCTGAACGTGTCAGTTTGGGTGTAGGGGGGTAGGGGCCAAGTCAGCCGTATTGTGCTAGGGAAATAGAGGCCTTACCAGCTCAGGTCCATGAAGGAGGTGGAGGCCTTTCAGGTAGGCAGTCGTCTGTTCGTGCACCTCAACGTTTAGGGAGTGCCTGCTATATGCCACAGACTGCACTGGACAGTGGTGACTCAGCCATGCATGAAAAACACAAGCTCCCTGACTCTCTGAGGCTGACATTCTAATGTCTAGAGGAGGGACACTGATAGCAAACCAGCAGACAAACAAAACTCTGAAGGGCTTGGGTTAACACACAGAAGAAACAGGATGCTGGGCCGAAGAACTTTGGTTCAGGAGTGTCGGGGGTTGAAGCCTTGCTGACTGAGGCGTCTGAGAGCCTGGGTTGAAGATGCCTTGCGGGGACAGCTGAGTCTCTCTCCTGCTCTTGGTGCCCCTCAGCCTGGCTCTGACAAGCCCCGTTCGCAGAGCAGGTTGTAGACAGAAGTGGAGCAGCCACTGAGGTCAGCCAGTGGTTTCCAGAGTCTGCGGGCTTCTCCCTTCCCTGATCTGTCTGGGGGTAGAAGATGCTGGGGCCGGGGGTAAATTGTGAGAATAGGTGACAGGTGCACACCTCAATCTCTTCACCATTTCCTCGCTTTTCACTCCTTTGGTAACATATTAAGAATTGATATATTCAGGTGCCCATAAGGGCAAAAACGTTCTTCAAATCAGAGGCAGGTATTTTGTGAATTTTGACAGAAGAATCCAAACTGACAGATGGACAGGCATATCTGCTGGGCAGACTGAAGGGCATCATGCACCTGCCGTCTGTCCCCTCCTTCCCGGTCACACCAGCTCCCCCGCCGCCCCCGCCCCCGCCCCCGGGACACCTGCCCTGTGGAGGCTTCTGTGCCACCTCCCTCCATGGAGATGCGGAAGGAGAGAAGCCCAGGGAAGCAGGAAGGTGTGAGAAGAAAGCAGCAGCTGGCCGACAGCTCTGTGGAGGGCGGCCCAGTGCAGCAGCGATTGCTGGGTCAAGTCTCAAGGTGATAAGCCCCTCGGGGCCTCTGCTTCTTTCCTGGAAAACAGGGGAGAGGATACCAATAGCAAATGCCCACTGAGTTGTTTCCAGGGCTGGAACTTCAGGACTTTACCTAAGTCATCACACTGGGTGCTCATGGCAGCCCCGGGAGATGGGTCCAGTCCTCCCTATACACTCTGAGGGGCTGGCTTTCACAGAGTTGAAGGCATGTGTCCAGGGTCACCCGGTCAGCAGGCGGGAGAGCCAGGCTTGGAATCCAGGCAGTGCGGCCCCAGAGCTGCCCTCAACATGAATGCTTCCCTTACTGGGGGGTTGGGAATTGAAATGAGACATTGCAAGTAAAGGTCCTGGTGGGCAAATGTCACCTCCTTGTGCTGCTTCTGGTCAAAAGTACTTCCCCTCTGCCCTCTAGTACGGCTCATGCTGGTTCATCCCTCGGGTTTGGCCATTGCTGGCTCCAGAATAGGGATCCTCAACCATTTGACTCGTGGGCTCCCTAAAAGAAATGAGAAAAACCAAGCACTGCCTTGCATGTTTTCAAGTTGACATCTAATACTTTTTAAATCCTAACTTTAAATAATTTCATAAGATGTTACTCTAAGGTTATTATAAATATTGCCATTTTATAGTGAAAGCGCTACAGAGCTCTTTCAAACGTGTCAAAAGGGAACTAAATACCACGGCAAGTTGATAATTAACCCTCATCTTCTTAAAAAACACAGCAGCAGCAACAACAAAAAACTCTTCCTTAACAGACAGGAATTTTACTTTATTCCTTTTTCTCCTCGAATTCCATTTTCCCTCCCCACAGAATTTTACTGTTTTTATGTTCTTAGGCTGTAAAAACTCTAGCTGATCATCCTATCATACATACATTAAAATTAATTTTAAAAATTCCTGTGACCATAAGGCTCTAAATGGTAAAGTATTTTTCTTCTCTTTAAAATATTATTAAAATAATTAGTATTATATAATCAATTAAAACAACATACACATAGAACATTTTTAGTGAAAATATTAAATATACAAAGCAAAATATTTTGGAAAATTATCTCTCAGTGAGAGACGTGGGTCTCCTTTGTACAATTAATTTGTGTCCATGGATGAGTGTTGACTATTGTTATAGCATTAATAACAGAAGCAGAGAAGGGGTTGACTGACAAGTAGATGGGGGCTTAACATAGCATATTTATTAATGATTGCTGTTAAGAACATTCTTTACCATAGGATCCACAATATATTTTCATTAAATGAATCTACATCTCATAAGCTCATGGTAGGAGTGAGTAATTGAGCAGAGAAGTGGATGATGACGAGAAGGAGATGGCGCCCAAGTGATGAATGAGTATGGCTACACCTCTAATAGATGCTCCTATGACTTAAAAGTGCAATACTGAGCAGTCAGAAGGAAGTGGGGACTTCTTACCTTCTTATAACCGTACAGAATGTGTAACAGATGTGAATGACCTGTGGGTGAATAAGTGTCGCTCACCAAGTCCTTTCTTGTGATTGAGAATGGTGAACTTGCAGACTGGATGTCTCTTTACAAGACTGCAACTTCCCAACTAGCTTTTCATAAATCTTCAGCATTCTGGTTCTAAGCTATGAATTTGTTACCTGGTTGAAACAAAGCTGCCTTCGTATTTCCTACTGAGGCTCTCACGGCTCTTTGCCTGTGAGCTTATCCCTTGTGAGTTGGAGAAGGAAGAGGTGAGGTTTTTAAATTAAAACTCCTCATTGCCATCAGCCCATGAATTCAGAACTTCCCAACATGCTGTACCTTATCCTTAACAGAAATATGTCTAAGGTAAGGAAGGATGGGAGCAGCCGGAAAGTTTATGGTGCCTTGAATTTAAGGAGGTTTCATGGACACCAATTGGGGCAGATACTTGGAGTAGCTTTTCAATCTCCATTCCACACTCCTATGTAGAGAGGGCGGAAAGCTAGCAACTGCATTTTTGATGCTCCCTTGCATGTAGGATTGGGGGTGTAGTTAATTTCTGCCACTTGATATGCTTGTGTGGAACTTGGAAGGTGGAAGTGAGATGACAGTATCCTTCCTGAGGCTTCTGATGGTCTCCCTTGGTCAGGAAGGTTGAAATTTGCCTTCTGTGTGCCAAGCAACAGTCACGGCATTGGCAACTTCTTGACCTCACTCTCTAATCCCAGATAACAGCTTTGGGGGCCTATGTGCAGTTTCCTGGTGTGCAAGGGCTGCTCAGGCAGTGATGGTGGCTCCTGTCCCGGATGAGCAATGAGCCAGTGGTGGCTCGGAGGAGCTCCCTACAGACTAGTCCTCTACTCTTCTAGAAATCATTCCAAGGGATCCAGCCGAGAATCTGCACTTGCAGCCTTCCCAGTGATTTTGTAAGTATCAATACCTAGCTCCTTGTTCTAAATTCCTTCTTGCTTAGAAAGGTTTCAGTTTTCTGCACTAATCCCTGATTGGTATATTGATATTTTGAATTGTCTCTTTTCTTTCTTTTTTTTAAACATCTTTATTGGAGTATAATTGCTTTACAATGGTGTGTTAGTTTCTGCTTTATAAAAAAGTGAATCAGTTATACATATACATATGTTCCCATATCTCTTCTCTCTTGTGTCTCCCTCCCACCCTCCCTATCCCACCCCTCTAGGTGGTCACAAACCACCGAGCTGATCTCCCTGTGCTATGCAGCTGCTTCCCACTAGCTATCTATGTTACGTTTGGTAGTGTATATATGTCCATGACACTCTCACTTTGTCCCAGCTCCCCCTCCCCATGTCCTCAAGTCCATTCATTCTGTAGTAGGTCTGCGTCTTTATTCCCGTCTTGCCCCTAGGTTCTTCATGACCTTTTTCTTTTCTTTTTTTTTTCTTAGATTCCATATATATCTGTTAGCATACGGTATTTGTTTTTCTCTTTCTGGCTTACTTCACTCTGTATGACAGACTCTAGGTCCATCCACCTCATAACAAATAACTCAATTTCGTTTCTTTTTTAAACTTGCTTTTTAATTAATTAATTTATTTATTTTTGCCTGTGTTGGGTCTTCATTTCTGTGTGAGGGCTTTCTCTAGCTGCGGCGAGTGGGGCCACTCTTCATTGCGGTGCGCGGGCCTCTCATTGTCGCGGCCTCTCTTGTTGCGGAGCACAGGCTCCAGACGTGCAGATTCAGTAGTTGTGGCTCACAGGCCCAGTTGCTCTGTGGCATGTGGGATCTTCCCAGACCAGGGCTCGAACCCATGTCCCCTGTATTGGCAGGCAGATTCTCAACCACTGCGCCACCAGGGAAGCCCCTCGTTTCTTTTTATGGCTGAGTAATATTCCATTGTATATATGTGCCACATCTTCTTTATCCATTCATCTGTTGATGGGCACTTAGGTTGTTTCCATGTCCTGGCTATTGTAAATAGAGCTGCAATGAGCATTTTGGTACATGATTCTTTTTGAATTATGGTTTTCTCAGGGTATATGCCCAGTAGTGGGATTGCTGGGTTGTATGGTAGTTCTATTTGTGGTTTTTTAAGGAACCTCCATACTGTTCTCCATAGTGGCTGTATCAATTTACATTCCCACCAACAGTGCAAGAGGGTTCCCTTTTCTCCACACCCTCTCCAGCATTTATTGTTTCTAGATTTTTTGATGATGGCCATTCTGACCAGTGTGAGGTGATACCTCATTGTAGTTTTGATTTTCATTTCTCTAATGATTAGTGATGTTGAGCATCCTTTCATGTGTTTGTTGGCAATCTGTATATCTTCTTTCGAGAAATGTCTATTTAGGTCTTCTGCCCATTTTTGGATTGGGTTGTTTGTTTATTTGATATTGAGCTGCATGAGCTGCTTGTAAATTTTGGAGATTAATCCTTTGTCAGTTGCTTCATTTGCAAATATTTTCTCCCATTCTGAGGGTTGTCTTTTTGTCTTGTTTATGGTTTCCTTTGCTGTGCAAAAGCTTTGAAGTTTCATTAGGTCCCATTTGTTTATTTTTGTTTTTATTTCCATTTCTCTAGGAGGTGGGTCAAAAAGGATCTTGCTGTGACTTATGTCATAGAGTGTTCTGCCTACGTTTTCCTCTAAGAGTTTTATAGTGTCTGGTCTTACATTTAGGTCTCTAATCCATTTTGAGTTTATTTTTGTGTATGGTGTTAGGGAGTGTTCTAATTTCATTCTTTTACATGTACCTGTCCAGTTTTACCAGCACCACTTATTGAAGAGGATGTCTTTTCTCCACTGTATAGTCTTGCCTCCTTTATCAAAGATAAGGTGACCATATGTGCGTGGGTCTTTTCGTAATGCTCTGGAGGTAGTTTACCTTTGCACAAACCATGCATTAGAGTAAGATTTAGAACAAACAAGAAGGCTGCTTTTGTTTTGTAAAATGGGAGAAAGCTGATTGTGAAAGGGGAAGTGGGAAGGTAGAAATAGCATGACATCACAACAGGAGGCTTGTTCCTCTGCAGAGCAGTTTTAGGAAAGAATGTGTTGGGTGATGCAGAGGTGGAAATTGATTCCCTTCATGGACCCGTGCTCACGATCCTTTTGAAATATCTTCATGCACGTCTAGATGTACCCTAGTTAGGAGACTTGACACTCTTTTAAAAAAACTCTAGAAATTCTTACAGGAAAACTAAGACACTCAGCTGTCAGTCATTAACCCCCCAGGGTGCTTTGGTGGGTTAATGCAGTTTCTGAGGAACCAATGGCTGTGATTTTGATTTGGGGTTTGGAGGAGAACAGGGAACAACGGTAGAGTTTGACTGTGCAGACAGAACATCGAGAAACCAGAGGGTGACGAGGGGGAGGGAGTCTCTTCAGCTTTTATCAGAATTGCACTTGACTGATTAATTAATTAACTGCGATGTTAATCGTCCATCTAGTGCCTAGGACAGAGTAAGTAGTGCTCAAGCAATATTTGTCCAAAGGATGAATGAATGGTTCTCAAGATTGGGAGAGGCGCTTAGTGGTGTTAGGCTGGTGCTACCAATTTCCAAACAACCTTTAGAAGGCATTTAATGAGAGACAGCCTTGTGTGGTAGAAATGCTGGCTTTGGAACCCTGAGATCCAGGTCCAGGCTGACTGTGCAGCCCTGGGGAATTGTTTCACTTTTTTCTTTCAACAGAGAAAAAGGAGATTACAAAGGCATCTGAATCATGGGACTGTGGTGAAGAGCAAATGAAACAATGTAGGTGGAAGAAATACTTCAGCTGGGAGGCACAGTATATATAACATAATGTGGTTCAGAAAGTTGTGTCTTATCGTGTACGTTTTCTTTTTAAAATATACATGTTATTCAACGTTAGTAGAAGATGTTGATGTAGAGCTGTTTAAATAGTGTTATTTTTATAGAAAGCAAAATTGAGCAGAAAAAAACAATTCTTTGTCCTCCTCCAAACCCCAAATCAAACAGAAAAACAGTACAGTTTGGCTGAAGCTAGAGCAAGTAGGATCGAGGTACAGCAAAAACAGACAAAAAAAATTCTTGACATGAATGTTATAAAGCCTGGGGCAGGTGACAAAGAAGCCTGCTGGCTTTCTTCCCTAATGGCCAGGAGTCCTGCCAGGGTGCAGAGAATGAACCAGAAGACTCCTCAGTTGTCCTTTTACGCTCAGCCTTCTCGCAAAGAAAGTTTGACTATTTCCGCTGCCAGTGGCAGGAGCTACTTCCTTGGTCCCAGCTTCTCACTTTCATCAGCCACCTTCTACCACATCGTACTTACTCGCTGTCTAACAATCAGGGTAATTAAACCATTTAATGTTCAATGAAGGGCAGATAGCAGAGCTCTTGGTTCTCTGTGGAGACATCTACAAATGGTTGACGGCTTTCAAAGTTTATAAAAGTCATTATTTGGGTCACTTCCCCTGTTTGAGCCAAGGAGTGGCCTATTCTCTGTCTGGCCAGCTTTTAGGGAGCAGAGGCAGCATGGCAGACCCTAAAGTCCATGTATTTCCTGGCCCACCAGTGAAAGACAGACAGTGAAAGACAGACAGACAGGTAGGCAGATAGGCAGGCATGCAGGCACCTGCCATTTCAGCGTATTTGCATCTTCAAAAAACAACTGAGAGTAATGTTAAAATTAAATCATACTAAAGGCAGTTGGAGTTGAAGAAATTAGTTGAATACTTCCTCAATAATTGTCAGTGAGGATGTGAAGGGTATGCTGTACCTGAGAGCAGCTGATAACAAACAACTCAGGAAGCCAAAAGTCAAAAATAAACACCCAGTTCTTTTTCTTCTGTCTCTCAGAGCCTCCTTCTCATGTCTGTCTGTCTTTTTCTTTTTTCTTTGTTTCTTTTTGGACAGAAGCAAAGGTGACCACCGATATCCACTAACCTATGCCATAAGGGTTTCTTTGGCCAGGACAGATCCCATGATATTTAATGATTGTCCAGGCTCTGAACTCAGCCCAGGGGAGGAGCCAGATGCAGACCTCATCCCGTGGGTATAGAGTAGGGGTGGTAAGATATGCACATAAATAACAATAAGTCAAGATAGAAAGTGACTGAAGGGGCAAAAGTAAAATGCTATGGGAGCACAGAGGAGAAAGCAATCAGAGAAACTTCCTACTGGAGGTGTCCTCTGAACTGGACCTGGAAAGGTGGGGATGGTTTTGACATCATGGTTTTGAACAGAACACAGGGAGAGCCAATAGATGGCTTGATTTGAATGGATCCAAGTTTGCATAAAGTGGAAATAAAGCTAGAACAAAAGAGAAAAACTAAGGCATGAGGGTCCTGGAATGCTGAGCTAGGTCATGATAAGGAATTTGTTGATAAGCTGGGGGGGGGGGCGCGGGGCAGGTGCTGGTGAAACATTCTGGGCATGAGTGGACACATTTGGAACTGGGCTCGGGAAGGATTCTACGGCAGCCGAGTATAGGATGGCCGGGGTAGAAGAGAAAAGAAACAAGAAGAATGGGATGATGACAGCCTGGAATGGGGATGGGGCAGAGGGTCTGGGGACAAGATGTTCAAGACAGTCTTGGCTGCTACCTGAATGTTAGGCTACCTACCAGCAACCAGATTCCCAACTGCCCACAGAATAAAACGTCCACCTCTTGGCCAGGTCTGCAAGCTCACGATCATCTCCAATCTACTTTCCAGTTTTTCCTTCTGTGTTTATGCTTCAGTAACACAGTTCCCTCAACACTTCCATCCAACACTTTGGATCCAGCATGCATTTTCTCACCTCCATGCTCTAGAGCTAACTGAGTTTACAACCCTCTGTCCCGCCCCAGTCTCTATTGCCAAGATCACAACCTCCTTACGATTCCATCTCTCAGCGCTAAAACAGGTGTGTAGAGACACTGACAACTCCAGGGGATGAGGCCTCAAATGCTGGTTCTGGAATTCTCTGGAACATATGCATGTATGTGGCAGGAGATGGGTGGGTTCCAGAGCTCAGCTCACCCCAGCAGGGAGGGAACCAGAAGAGCTGTGCTGGTGTTTGCTTTGCCTACTCTCTGTTCCTCTGCCCCATCCCAAGTAGACGGTTCTTAATGCTGTGCTGACAGGAACCACTGCTCATCTCTGTTGGGTTTCAGCAGATGAGAAAGTGACAGGAAGATCATACCACGTTCTCCAAAAAGGCCACCAAAGGGGGATGTTGAGCAAGAGTGATTGCTTTGGTTAGACTGTGGTGTGTTATTTAGGGAGAAGATGGAGGAGCCAGGAGAATGGAGGGAAAGAGAAAGTGAAGGGGAGGGCTTCCCTGGTGGCGCAGTGGTTGAGAGTCCGCCTGCCGATGCAGGGGACACGGGTTCGTGCCCCGGTCTGGGAAGATCCCACGTGCCGCGGAGTGGCTGGGCCCGTGAGCCACGGCCACCGGGCCTGCGCATCCGGAGCCTGTGCTCCGCAGCGGGAGGGGCCGCAGCAGTGAGAGGCCCGCGTACCGCAAAAAAAAAAAAAAAAGAAAGAAAGAAAGTGAAGGGGGAGATGGCAGGAGAGAGAGCAGACCCTCCTGCTCCCCATGTGGGTTCTAGACTGGGGTCCACTGGCCCATGTCTGAACAGGAGGCAGGGACCAGTCAACCTGCAGCCCCCAAGAGATCTTGGGGAAACAGGAGCACATGACTGCCTTCCACGATGCAGGGATTGTTCTGAAGGCCCCAATGGAGGGAAATCTCTGTGGAACGGGCTCCTCTAAAAGTGTTAGTACATTGCTTTGGGAGGGGTGTCAGGGGGGCTCCAGCTTAAGTTAGGAGAAATCAACTGCACAGAGAGGAGGCTGGCCTGGGGGGCAAAGTCTGGGGAATACCTACTCTCCACTGCCGGGAAAGTGAGCGCCTAGCGCAAGGCAGCATCTGCAGAGCAGAGCAGTGTGGTGGTGAGGATGGAAGCAAGTCCTCCTAGAAGCACTGGCTAAATGATAAAAGGTACAATGGAGCCTCTTCTCCAGCCGCCAGAGTCTGCTGGAGACTGTTCCAGTCAGGATTTAGCCGAGAGAGAGACAGATAGACAGACAGAGAGACAGAGAGAGAGGA
Organism: Aethalodelphis obliquidens; assembly: GCF_003676395.1. Classification (NCBI taxonomy): domain Eukaryota; kingdom Metazoa; phylum Chordata; class Mammalia; order Artiodactyla; family Delphinidae; genus Aethalodelphis; species Aethalodelphis obliquidens. Next base: position 11,262,149 of record NW_020837990.1, on the reverse strand, counting down.
AGAAAAAATACGCTAATGAAAGCAAGACCTAAGAAGATGAGGGACAGGTGGGCATCAGGGCCCACTCTCTGAGCAGCCCCAGATTAGGGATTTTATTAGGGTCATTCCTTCCCCTCTCAACCCGTACTTTGGGAAATACGGTCTGGCGAGGAGATGGCTGATCTAGAAATCTTGTTCAGAAGAGAGCAGGGAGAGAGCCCTGTCCCAGTGTGGGTCTAAACCAGAGGCTGTGGCTTAAGCTGCCAGGGGAGACACTTAGGTTCATGAGAAAGAAAAGAAAATCACTCCACAGAGATAATCTGAGATGCTGGGAGGGATGAGAGAGAGGCCCTGGGAGCATTTCTATCGAGGCTTTTCAGATCCCCTGGACATACTTGGCTGTAAGGACTGGCTGGAGGCTGGCAGAGAGCAGACCAGTGGCCTCTTGCTGCAAGAGTGAGGTTTCTTCTTCTGTCTCCTCTAGGTTCTTAAGTCTTCTTCATGACAACATCGGCCCCTGAGGGCTGAGAGGTAACAATGTCATTTGTAACTGGTCCTGGGGAACAGTGATGACAGAGGACAGCAAAGACCTGGAAGGGGCTGAGGTTAAACTGATGGCCCAGGGAGGGAATGGACCACACTTCAAAGAAAAGATCTGGGGTGAGAGAAATGGAGGAAGTAAAGCAGGAGAGCCAGCACAGGGTGGAGATTTGGGGGAAAAGGGCTGGAAAAGAGGAATGAGAGAAGCTGCCATATAGAAAAAATGGAAAAGCATTTTTTCTTCAAGACACGTTAGTACCATCTGCCATAAAACTGCACTAATAAATACTTATCTATGATGGCTACAAATGTGAGTGGTACGCCCCTCAAGTTGTGCAGTGCACAACCTGCATAACAGTATATTGCAACTCTGCTGCTGGATATGGTAAGCCCATGGAGAGACAGATTAGTAAACAGGAATTTTAGAATGCTTTCCTCTGTGGGATGTGATATATGTTCCCCTTTGCCATCCTTTCAAGAACCTTAAGGGGGAAAAAAAATTACACTGCTTTTTCACAGCTTTTGGAGTTAGATTTGTTTTTCTTTTTAATGTGGCACTGTAGGAAACCAGGCCTGAAGGCTGAAGCAGTATGGCTCAGATATATTTGGATGACACTCGTTTGCCCACACAGATAACAGGATGTGCATTCCAGAAATGCTGACAATGCGGCCTCAGTGTCACAGTAATCAGTCTCTGAAGTCCAAGGTCCCTCTTCTGTCAGGAAGGCCACCGGACAAGGCTTTTGGGTCTGGCCTGCAGGATCTCTTATGCACATGTCTGAAACAAAATCACAGAGGATGGAAGTCTAAGTGAGATGCAGTTCTGAGGCCAACTGGGAGAGCTGGTCCCAAACCAGGCTGTCGATACAAAGGTAGAGAATCTGAACCACGGAGCCAAATAGCGTGGGAGGGTCTGGAAAGTAGAAAAGCTGCAAATCAGGTGCCCAGGAGGGGCTGGAAGGATGCTGGAGTGTCCGCTGCTGCCTGCAGCGATCTCCTGAGCATTCCGGTATGGACATGGGTGGGTTGGGTTCATTTAAAGAGGCTTGGCAGGGATGAACATGCAGAGAAGAGCAGCAGGGCCGTGTGTGGCTCCCTCACTCCCACCAAGGTCTGTCTTGCTGCCACAGAACTCCTGGAGGTTCGCCTGGGGGGCAGGCTGGCTTGAAACGCTTCGGGAGCAGATGTAACGGGGAGAGGAAGCAGCGCTCAAAATTGGTTGAGAGCATCAGCCTGCTGGAAGCTGGCCCGAGTCACAGTCCCTGAGGCTCTGCAACCTTTCATCTTTGGCTCCCAGTTCCCCTTCATGAGGTGAGGGAGAGGCAGGCGCTAGAGGAGGGGTCAGAACTATGAATCTCACCAGTTGTCTAAGCGGGATTATTGTCGGGTAATAAATCCAGGGTCAGGCATGTTTACGAGGCTCTTGGAAGCTGCATGAACAATATCATTTAGAAAACATTTATGCTCACAAGGTGAAGACAATCCCTCCTTCTTTATTTATGAGGCATGCTGGGTAATTAAGTGAGGGCTGGGAAGGAGGACGTTAGGAGAAGATCACCCCTAAATAATCCCGCCTGGTGAAGCCACCATCTGGGTCGTTGTACAGGAGAGATGGTCCCCATATGGTTGGATAGTTTTTGATCAGTGCCTGGATCCCGGGGCTGAGGAAGAAATACCCGAGAAACATACATGGGCTCACACAGACAAGATCTGAACTCCTGGAGGGTAGGGACCATGTCTTATTCCTTAATAGATCCCTGGCGCCCAGCACAGTGCCTGGCATATGAGAGCTGCTGGATGTATGTTGCTGAATAAATTCATCAACTTAACAAGTGCTACCACATGCCAGATACTGTGGTCCCTCATACCACTTAGTAACAATGAACAAAACAGACAAAGCCACTGCCTTCGTGGAGCTTACAGTCCTGCAGAGGAATCAGGCACTGAAGAAACTATGACTCAAAGGCTCATTTTATTGTGGTTGACTTGCCTTTCCTCAACTACTACAGTTAAGGGAAAAGGAAACAAAATGGAATAAATTAGCATTAATTAGGCATTGTGCCTTGCAAGGCCAAGTTATTATTAATACAAGGAACCTTGACAACTAACTCAGGGTCAGAACAAAGGCAGGCGTTCTTCTAGCATGAAAAGGTTCAAGAGTTCTGTTGACAGGAGGGCTGTAGCTCGTGGTTGTTTCAAGTCACTGTATGTTAGGGCAAGTTTTTGTGCAGCGATAGATAACTGGAAAGAAACCCACAAAGCAATAGGTTCTTTCTGCTGGAGTCTTGACTCATCTGAGCACCTGTCAAGTTCTGAACAGGCTCAGCTCAGCAGGAAGCTCCCCTGTTGAGCGCCATTGCACCAGAGGCACTCCTCCAGCTCACCTGCTCCTGACCCAGGATGTTAATGCTGCCCTGAGGTCACCCCAAAGCCTCGCTGGTCTCAGCGACCCACGTGTAGTGGGAAACAGCCGCATAGCACAGGGAGATCAGCTCGGTGCTTTGTGACCACCTAGAGGGGTGGGATAGGGAGGGTGGGAGGGAGGGAGACGCAAGAGGGAAGAGATATGGGGACATATGTATATGTATAACTGATTCACTGTGTTATAAGGCAGAAACTAACACACCATTGTAAAGCAATTATACTCCAATAAAGATGCTAAAAAAGAAAAAAAAACCCAGGCCTGGTTGTCCCAGAGTTTGGGTGCCTCCAGCCTTTGCTGCTGGAGCGCCCCCTGGGGGACGGTATAGGGTCCTATGAGGACAGAATGCTGGGCTCAGTGCCAGGTGGAAAGAGATGGCTGGGAATGCAGAGAGTAGCAAGAGGATGATGGGCCATCTCAGCAGGCAGGGGCCAGGGAAGGTGTGTGTTGGGGCGGGGGGAAATCCAAAATCACTCAGTAGGTACGTCTTCAGAGAAAAGCATTTTATGCCATTAAGTAATACCAAGTTGGGCTTTATGAGTGAAGTAGTCTATCTTTAAGACTTAAAAAAGACATTTAAACACCAATTCCTGCTTAGTGCTTTACTTATGCTATTAAGCTTCCATTTCATGCACAAATGAACTATGCAGAGAACGCCGTAGCTTAGTTGCAGCAGGCAAACCGTGGCTGAGCTAGAGCCTTCCTATGACTCGGCGTCAGTGCACAAAAGGATGTTGATGCAGCTCTGGCAGATTAACAAATTAGCTCTGCCGCTGTTCCCTATAGTGTTGCCCAAGTGTCAGGGAGATTCTGAAACTAGAGGATTGAGAGGTAGAGGGAGGGAGCTGGCAGCTCTCTGAGCTGCCCCCGGCTTCACTGACACCTGAGTAAGCTCTCAGGGGCTGTGTGATTTTCAAGGTCCAGAAGCAGCCTCTATCTGAGAGTCGGGTGTTCCTCTCTCAGAAGCAGCCTCCAACCAAGGGTTCTCAGTTTCACAGTATCTGAGCAGCAGTCCATCAACTCCTAGGTAAGAGGGCAGGTCCCACGAGAACCTCTGATTTCTTTTTTTATTTGTTTGTTTGTTTATAAATTGAAGTATAGTTGACATACCGAATTATACTAGTTTCAGGTGAAAAAACATAGTGATTCAACATTTATATACACCATGGATTGATCACCATGATAAAAGTCTAGTAACAATCTGTCACCATACAGAGTTGTTGAAATATTATTGACTGTATTCCCAGTGCTGTACATTACACTGCTGTGACTTATTTATTTTATAACTGGAATTTTGTACCTCTTAATCCCCTTCACCTATTTCCACTAACCTCTCACCCTTCTCCCCTCTGGTGACCACCAGTTTCAGAATCTCGGATTCCTCAAGGAATGACTTCAAGCTCTGCCCCCCCAGGATCCCAGGGCACATATACACCCTTCTCTGCTCTTAGGGATACTTTTAGAGGCACAGACCCAGACCTCATTCTTCCCCTACAACTGACCAGCTGTTGTCTTCAGCTTTCAAGTAAGGTTGTAGGATGGAAGACCTGAACAACCTTTCACCCATCTTATTCAACAATCCCCCTAGATCCTAGTTAATCTTACTAGCCTGGCTTTAGAGGAAGATAGAGTAAGCAAGAGATTTATGATCCAATATCAGTGGCTGCAAACATCTCCCCATGTGGACTCACCACACCACCTGAAATTCTATCATTTGAGAATTAGCACTGAGTAAAGGTATGGCATCTCCAGGAAGGCTCTTAAATTTCAAAGCGCCCCAGCCAGGGTACCATCTGAACCCTTATTACCCATTAATGTTCCAATCCTTCTCAGCAGCTGGGACTCCCACACACCCTCAGCCCCAGTGAAAACACATCACTCATGTGGTTCCTTGACTCACAGCCTCCACTCCACTCTCTGCCTTCACCAGTTTTGCCCTCTGCTTCCCAAAGTGCACCAAACAGTTCTGGCTTCTGATCTCATGACGCCGTCTCCCCGCTTACGGCTTTAGCTCCATCTCTGGTTTATCCTTAGCATTCTTTCTCAAACCACAGCTCAGAACTTGCCTCTGGTGGCTCTAATCTGGGCCAGCCTGGGAAGCCTGGCTGGTTGCTGGGGATCGTACACCCTTAAACACTTCTCACATCTGCCAGGCCCTTGAAGGAGCAGGAGATCCAACACCTTAGCACTGGTGAGTGGGGCTCTGAGGGAGGAATGGAGGCCCTGGGAAAGACCTCTCCGAGCAAGAAGCCCTGCCAGACAGAGCTTTGGGGGCTGCTTCGGGGGTTTCAGCACTATGCACTGGGTGGGCTGGGCTGGGAACTCCAAAGGCCGGCCATGCTACACTCTCCATGGTGTTGCACACAGCAGCCCATTTTATTGTAATCCTGGCTCACAGTCCTCGGCTCCCATTTACTAGTGAATCCTAGGACAGTCGCTGACTCAGAGAGGGTGACAGTTGGAAGGAACCTTCCTCTTGCAAGTCCATAGAGACAAAGGGCTTTGACCAACAGCACAAAGCCATTGAGTGGAGAAGTGTCCCTGCTGCCGTCCCTCCTCCCTGTTTGTGCTCTGTCTGCTGGCCTCTTAGCTCAGCATCATTTCCAGGGAGTAATTCACATGGATAGTAGCCTACAGAGGCGCTGAGGTACAACCATGACTGCAGAGAGGTGAGAGACCTGGGCTGCCTGTGTGGACCACACCCAGGGGGCAGAGGAAACTGGGCTCTGCCAATGCATATGAATCCGTTTATTTACCAGTGGGGTGGGCACAGTTTGTGATGAATCAATTCCTTTATTCTCTATGTGATTTCAATCTTGGTCAGAACAGTCCATGAAGCATTTCCAGCTAGGGGACCCCTGGGAATCTGAGTTGGACTATGGGCACTTATCCATCTATGTAATAAACAGATTTAGACACCAGGAGTATGCCTGGCTCTGTACTAGGTATTGAGGATCCAACAGTAGATAAGGTAGTCAGGGTACCTGCACTCAAAGACCTCGATGTATGATCCTGTATGATGAAGGATTTAGACAAATCATATCATATACAGATCAATGAGTGCTATGAGGTGGAGAAGTCCAGAGTGCTACGATAAGGTGACCATACAATTTATTGTCCAAACCAGGATACTTAGGAGAAGAAAAGGATGCACTATTAATGATTACGTCAGGACGAAAGATGAAAACTAAGACCATTCTGGGTAAATTAGGAGACCTGGTCACCCTAGTTATGGAGAAAAAGAGGAGGAGGAAATAAAAGACAATAAGGGGAGGCTTCCTAGGAAAGGGTACCTACAAGCTGACTTGAAATAACTTTAGTACAGTGAGGATTCCCAGAATTCATTTTGATAAGAAAATTAAGCATGCATCAGCGATTCAGAATCTAGCCTTATTCACCTTACCCACTGTGACATGCAGCTGCTCTTAATTTATCCAAAGTCATCCCCCCCGCTAAGGCATCCCCCTGCCACAGTCAGATGATCTCTCAGTAAGCTTTACCCACATCCATCCTTCAGGAAGGAAAGCTGTTTCCAGAACTTACCAGGCACAAGTCCCAATTACAAAAGCACCCTGACCCTCCAGAGCGATTTGAATCTCCTCCTTCTATGCAAGACCAGGAGTGGTCAGAACAAAACTTCTTTTCCAAGTATCAGACAATGTCAAGTTTTCTACCTGCTCGAAAAGTTTTTACCCTTGGTTGAATCAATACTTTCCTGTAGGGCTTCCCTGGTGGCACAGTGGTTGAGAGTCCGCCTGCCGATGCAGGGGACACGGGTTCGTGCCCCAGTCCGGGAAGATCCCACATGCCGCGGAGCGGCTGGGCCCGTGAGCCATGGCCACTGAGTCTGCGCATCCGGAGCCTGTGCTCTGCAACGGGAGAGGCCACAACAGTAAGAGGCCCGCGCACAGCAAAAAAAAAAAAAAAAAAAAAAATACTTTCCTGTAATTTCTTTCAAATGTGAAACTTCTCATCCCTTTACCTCTCTCCTTTCTCATCTGGTTTTTATGTCTAAGGAATGTCCCAGATGTTTCCCCCGCTGTTGTCTTTTTCCTCGTCCCTCATGTTCTGACCCACTGCCATATGAGCATTCTCCAAAAACACACTGGCATCCCCCCTCCATGGGACACTGTCATCCATAGCAAAAAAGAAAGAAACTGAAATACAGGTACCAACGGGGAGAAAGGGTCCACTTGCTGAAGTGACCCATCTGGTTTCAAACAGAATTATGGATCAGTTAAACTCCTGAAGAGGCATAGCTCGCCAGGGAGCTGTGGTCATAGCTAAGAGGGAACAAGGAACAGAGTTGGGGGTCCTCTCAGATGCCATGTGGGTTCCAGTCTGGTGGGGAAAGCCAGGGGCCAGTGGATGTGATGGGAAGATAATTACAGCAGGCAAGAACTCTCATTGTCTTGTGTAAACTCAGCCTGGGCCACAATGCCTCATCCACCCAGACTTCTTTGATCTGGGGAGGCTAGGATGTTTCTAAGAGCAATAAGGTAAGAGTCAAAATAAGCAACTTTCACCCACGTAACTGTCTCACCAAACTCCAGAACATTTTAAGTTTGCTATTTATAATTAGTTTTGACCTGACAGTTGTTAGTTAGCCTTATAAGTAAGTGGGGTAAGGTCCCAGAGCATTTCATGGCAAGTTCTTTCGCACAATTGAAATTAAAAACCAATAAAGGGTAAAGTTTTGGTGAAGTGGAATTTGCTATAAGGGGTAGCTTTTTAATTCAGCTGCTGCAACTGGTGTGTGTGTGTGTGTGTGTGTGTGTGTGTGTGGTGGGGGAGATGGGAGGGGAGAGAGAGGGAACAGAGGTGGAGGAATTGATTCAAAGAGAGATGAAGAAAACAACCCTAGAAGAAGGGCTTTTGAATAAAACGGGAAGTCTTTCGTACACATCATTAAACTGAGAAGGTACACAGAGCTCTAACCAACACCTTGGGAGATCATAACAGCCCTCCCACCACCAAAGAAGACATTCTAAGACTTTTCCGAGGCTTCTGCATTTGGGAGCTGTCCTTTCTGGGGTGCCTGTGGTGTGGAGGTCTGTGCATTAACAATTAGGAATGAAAATTGAAGGTGAAAGAGGAAGTAGTATGATGGATAGATTCTACCTGGCCAAAGCAGTTATATGTATTCAGTACTGAGCAGCTGCAGGCAGACACTGAGAAATCTCCATAATCTGACATCATCTCCAGTGCTCAAAAGAGGCCTTTCTGGTGGATGCCAGACTGAGGTACAGAGGAGAGGATGGGGTGACAGACTCAGAATCAGGTGACAAGGAAGAGGCTGTAGGTCAGGCCAGGTCAGGGGCAGTCCCTGCCTCTTCTTCTCCACCCCGCCCTCGACCCCAGCTCCCAGCAGCACCATCCTTAGAGAGATGGGTAGCTAACACCAGCCCTACAGGGTTGTCATATCTGAATATTCTCTGTAACTGACTGTATTAAAGCTTTGGATCTGTGTACAGTTTATTTCCAAATGTGAGTGTTCAGTTCTTCTCAACAAATCCCTCTGAGGGTCCTAATAAAATACCATTTATAAGAAAAAGTACCCCGATGAAATAAACCAGGTTTTTGTGCCACTTGCAAGGTAGTGTCCAAACAGTAGCTACTCCCATGGGAAAGCCCAGCCCCTTACAAATACACCTCACACATTTACAGCAAAAGAAATTTACCTTTGGTTCTGTGTCAAAAGCTCTGACACTTGTGAGATGAGGATGGCTTCACACCCACGGGCGGAGGGCCCTCGTCAGCAGAAGCCCCCAGGCCGGGTGTCCCCAGCTGGCATGGAGATCGGCCGCTGGTCCCTAAGCCAACATCTGTGTCAAACTTTGGGGTCAAACGGGGTGACTGTGGCCTGAAATATGAAGGATTTAAACCATTCAGACCATCATTTCTGGTTTATTACCCAGACTAGTGTTTTCTGTGGAAGGGTTGATGGCTTTGGTTTATGAGAACCAATTAACGCATGACAGATTCCTGGAGCCTTGAAAATTCATTCTCTTGTCTTTTCCCCTCGAGTTCATCCATCCCTTTCTCTCTCTCAGTCACTCCCCCCGCCCCCGCCCCCACAACACAAATATTCTTTCTCTTGCTGTAACAAGTAGACCATTATGGACTAGAAAACGGATGTGTTCAAAGTAAACATAAGCAGAAGTGGGGGAAAGATTTCTAAGGGCGGGGGTCCTCAGACTACCTGAGTCCTCTGTAGCATGCAGAGCTGAAAGAACCCCCGAAAACCATCTAACTGGGCCGTTTCCTTTTACAGGTGAGGAAGCTGAGACCCAAAGATGAAAGTTAGTAACACAGGGAGTCTGTGACTTCCTAACACTCCCTGTTAAAGAAGTTGGTCTCGTCCACAGCCTACTTACACCCATCCATCTCTAGCTTAAAGCCACAGTAGGGATGTTGTTCCATGTACCCCTGCTCTGCACATGCCTGAAGAAGACCACCAGGCCCACCTACTTTACTCATTGTAAGTCATGGTTTTCTTTAAAGGACAGGAGAAACAGCAAGCACAGCCATAGATGGGATGGTTAACTTCCAAGTTTCCTCCCTAATGACCATCTGGCCCTTCGCACTGCTGAGATCTAGAGTGGTGACATGATTTGAATGGAATCTCACAGCTGCCTAGAGAAAGCCAGGTGGGAATCAGGTCTCCTCATTCTTTTTTTTTTTTTTTTTTTTTTTTTGCGGTACGCAGGCCTCTCACTGTTGTGGCCTCTTCCGTTGCAGAGCACAGGCTCCGGATGCGCAGGCTCAGCGGCCACGGCTTACAGGCCCATGGGATCTTCCCGGACCGGGACACAAACCCATGTCCCCTGCATCGGCAGGCGGCCTCTCAACCACTGCGCCACCAGGGAAGCCCATGGTCTCCTCATTCTTGAGCCCTTGAACTTTCTGCTCTGGGCGTTCCTACTCCACTGTCTGCTGGAACCACAGCTCCAGCCTAAGTTCCATTTTAGCCTCATAGCCATGAAACCAGAGCTCCTGGCTTCCTTCCACGCTGGGTGATGAGGGGAAGGAAAGGGGAATGGAGAAGTATGTGAACAGGGAGTCCCAGAGGGCCACGCACCGAGCCCCAACCCCAAATCTCTCTCCTTAACCAAAGTCTAGATGCAGATTCAGAATACAAAGATTGTAGCTCTTTGGGCTTGCTTAACACAAGCCCCAGACAGCAGAGGAAAGCCATAGTGAGGTCACTGCATTCCTGGTGGGTAAAGAGTATCTTTGTCCACTCCTGCCAGGCCTCTGGCTCCGGGCTCACCCAGGCTGGCGGGCTCCATCTGAACATTCTCTCCCTGCCGAAAAATGTGCTTTCTCGGAATCTCAGGACACACACAACCATGGAAAAAGTAAGTAAGTACAGACCCACAGAGGGGCTGTGCACGCACACACATGCACACACACACACTCAAGTACACCTTACCCCTAGGAGCAAACACTGAAGAATAAACATAGCTGACATATAGCCCAGCTTCATCTCCAGAAGAAGATACCAAAAGTGCTTGAATTAACCAGTATCAGTGCTTCAGGCCTTGATAATCTCCAATTTCCTCAATTTTCTTTTCTGGAAAATGGGAATAATAATACCTACCTTGAATGGTTGTTGTGAGAATTAAAGAAAAATAGAAAACCCTTAACCTAGTGTCTGCATCAATAAAATATCATTTTTGCCATTAAAATCCTTTGTTGGGGCACCTTTCCACTTCACAATCCTCTCTCCTTTCTCTGATCATCTCCTTCCTATCCAGAGACATGGGTGTGTTGGTAAGAACAGCACTGACCAAAATTGTGGGGAAAAGGGATGCCTCCAGGAGGCATATGACTTATTATGGACCAGTGGGAGGCTCTTCTCTACAAATTTAGAAATGGAGCCCAGAAAGAAATCAAGCTTTCCAGGTGTCCAGGACTGTAACATGCAAACCCAAAGATTCTTGGTAACCACACTGGGCAGTGTTTACCTGGGAACACGGAAGCAGGCCTGCAGGTCCCAGGAGAGATATAAGGAGACAAACAGAGAGACACAGCGATGGAAGAAAGAGGGTGCTCGTGGCACCCAGCCCCTTCCTGGGGCCCAGCTACATCCTTTCTCCAGCTGCCACACGGCGACCCTCTAGCCCAATATTTCCCTTATTTTCCTTAAGCTAGCTGAAGTTGGTTTCTGTTACTTGCAACCAATTAGTCTTCACTAGAAAATGATGATGATGATGACACCATTACCATGATGATTATATGCACATAAAGATAGACTTTATCTTGACTTTGGTTTCTCCAAAGCTACTTAAAAAAGTGGCTTTGTGTTCCTCTTAAAAAGATAGTGCTACACACACCCCCAGGACCATGGGCAAACCTTTGCCTAGGCCACTGTCCTTAAGTATGGGGAAGAAGGTTAATTGGGAGTGAGACAAGCCCACCTGTCTGATTCTCTTCTCCCTGAAGTCAGCTTACTAAAAACTGATGGGTCCTTTGGAGCTCTGCTATTTACCTTGCACAAATAATTTAACCTTTCTGAGGTTCAGAAACATTTCAATAATACAATTATTATGAATAACTGTATACAAGGAACCAGACACAAAGCAGAGTACTCAGTGAGTGGTACCTATTATTACTAAGCTTTCCCCCTTAAAATCAACATCCACAGAACTTCCCAGCACACATTTCCAGGTTAACATACTTAACCATGGTCAGATATAAGAGAAAGGGCCCTTTCTTTGCCCTTGGCTGGTGTATCGCACTCCTGGATTGAGAGGGCTGGGAGAGGACCTACAGCTCTCAGAGGCCCCTACTTGGTTCTGTCCAGACCACGCTTGGCTGGCACTCTCCCTTCTCTATCTTTGGGCAACGGTATTTACCAGTAGCCAACATTTTACTAGGTACTCTAGGAAGATATACAAAGAACAAAAGTAGAACACGTGGTCCTTCCTACACTCCAGAAGCTTATAATAACTGATATTTCAGTGAAGCAACATAAGCACCAGCTAATGAGTGGACACATTTGAGTGGACACAAATGAAGTGTCTACATGCTGTGAAGGTGCTGAGGAGAGCAGGGGGTGCGGATTAGCCAAGCTCTGAAACCATGCTTGATGACAAGGCATGAAAGAGCTTGAAATGATGATAAGGAAATTGGTAGGGAAGTAACAAGAGTACAGACCCTGTAATAATCTTCACATGTCCGTCAGTTATGTGAAAGAGGATCCACTTAGGCAATGAGAAGTCTGGGATGAGAGGATGAGCATATAGGGCTGGTGATACAGGTTCTCAAGTCATCTAAGTGGTAAAATCACACAAACAAACGAGCGAGTGGTTTTCAAAACTGAAAACCATATTAGAACAATCCGGGGGCCTTAAAACTGCTGACGGATGCCTGGTCTACCTTCCAGAGAATCTTATTTCTCTGGTTTGGGGTGCTTCCTGGGAATCAGAAATTTTAAAAGCTGCCTAGATGATTCTACAGCATAGCCAGGGCAGAGAACCACTGCCCTACAGAATGAAGATATGTAGGCTAGGAGCCAGCAGACTTTGTGGGTTTTCTCTGTTGATGAGAATGAGCTAAGTGTGAAAACTTGGGAGATTTGGGACCAAGGGTAAAGTAGACACTCTTATAAGGGACCCATCTTCACTCTTCCCTGGAGTCCGATTTCACTCCGTGAGTGATATAAGCTCAGGCATCCTCCCATTGCCTTCTCTGTTGCCACACTGCTCAGACTGCCAGGCCAATGCTCACGGGTCAGTGCCCGAAGGAAAACTTCCAGTGCCTGTGGCCTGATAGACCGTTCTTCGTGGGAGAAGGGAGGTCAAGCCCAGCTGAGGGGGCGGTACAAGCCTCTGCTGGCTCTCAACACAAAGAGAGTGTTGGAAACTGCACATTTCCAAAGTTCTGAATACAATTTTTCCTCATTGAAGCTGTTCCCACTGGCTAGTATCTTGGCACATGGTGGGAGAGGGCTTGGGGGGTTGGGGAGGGGGCAGGCAAGGAGGACCAAGAACAAAAGTCGTTTCGTTGTTTCAAGCCCAAGGGAGCTCTGGACATCTCTCTGACTATAATTCATTCCAAACTTTAATGAGCAAACCCGAAGAGCTACAATCTTTGTATTCTGAGTCTGCATCTAGACTTCGGTTAAGCTGTAATCAGTACCGGTTACGTGTGAGGCACACGATGCCTCACGTGAGCTAATACAAGACAAGTATAGAGAGACCTCTGCTCCTGGGGAGGGCACAGTGTGAAGTGGCTGACTGGTGCATCATTATTCCTCTCGGCGACCACCCCCCATGGCTGCACACACACTTGACCACAAAGCTTCTGCAGCCATTTTGTACAACACGGTCCCGCCATGCCCCACTGGAGAGAGTTGTTAGGATAAATGTTGAGCGTCTGACCCAAACTGGGCCAATCAGAGGCTTTCCCCAGGAATTTATAAGGAGAGGTCACTCTCTCCATATGGCTGGGCAGGTAACCCAGGAGCTCCAGGTGGCTGTGTTTCCTGCTAGAGGGCCAAGAGGCAGAGAAGGGTGAAATTCACAGAGTAACCAAGGTCACCTCTCTCCCATCTGGCACCAGCACCCAACCAAGACCAGATCCATACCTGTGCTTGGGTTCTACAAGACATTTGTGTCACTTCCTTATAATAATAAATTATCCTTTAAAAAGTTAAGCTGTCTTGAGTTTATGTCTATTATTTAGAACTAATAATAATAAAAAATTACATGGTATTTACTATACACCAAACATTGTTCTAACTATTCTACATATATTACCTCATTTAATTTTTACAACATCTTTCTGAGTTAGGTACTGTAATGACCTCCAGTTTATGGATGAGGAAAGTGAGACACAAAGAGAGTAACCGAGTTACCTAAGTTTTCGCAGACCAAATAGTATAAAATAATACAGCCCTTGTGGATTCATAGTCAGATTCTACCTACAACCTTCTCATGCAAACTTCATCGAGACAATACACTCAGGACATAGTTAATATCAACACGAGGCATAGGAAAATGTGTCCAAATGCCCACAGTTGGGTTTTTGTTTTTGTAAATAAAATGGTGAAATATATTTAGCACACAATAAGGCAAGGCACCGAGAAACAGATAAAAGGAAGAAACTGTCTCTACGTGATTAGAGGGCTTTACCAAATACCAGGCTTTTGCAAAAAGAAAATAATTATTAAAAATACAAACAGGGGGCCTTCCCTGATGGGGCAGTGGTTAAGAATCTGCCTGCCAATGCAGGGGACACGAGTTCAAGCCTTGTTCCGGGAAGATCCCACATGCTGCGGAGCAACTAAACCCGTGCGCCACAACTACTGAGTCTGCGCTCTAGAGCCCGCGAGCCACAACTACTGAAGCCCGTGCGCCTAGAGCCCGTGCTCTGCAACAAGACAAGCCACTGTAGTGAGAAGCCCGTGCACTGCAACGAAGAGTAGCCCCAGCTCGCCACAACCAGAGAAAAGCCTGCATGCAGCAAGGAAGACACAACACAGCTAAAAATAAAATAAATTATTTTTTTTAAAGTGATGCATTTACAAAAAAACAAAAGTTTTTTGACACTTCAAAACTCTTTTCTGTGGTGTTCGCATAATGTGAACCTTCACGTGCTCAGGAGGCAAAAGATGGGGGTGGGGGGGGAGAAAAGATCCATGACTGAGCCTAAAGCATTAAAGTAAAAAATGGATTTCAATAAAACATGATATAAAAATAACAAATAACTGTAAGTGGAATTGAAAGGAAATGACATGAAACTCCAGCACAAGGCTGCTCGCTGCAGTTCTGGAAACTTTACTTCTTGCAGCGGCATAGCTATTAGTAATCAGGGGCTTTTCCTTTCCACCTCTGTGAATTTATCATGTGTGATGATGTACAGCAGCCCTTGGGTTTCATGTCAAACAGCTTCTCCTGCCCTTCTAAACCTCAGGGAACCAGGGCTGGACAAGTGTCCAATCCTCCCCAGGGAAATCAAAGGGGAGGGCAGGGCCAGCACTGAGGGGAGGACCCTCCCTGACTCTCGTGTCCTCAGCCGCCTGTCCCATCAATAAAGAACCACAGCACCCCTTGGGTTTCTTCCCCAAGGGCCTCTCTTCCCATCAGCAAAACTGAAGTCACGGCCCCAGACCAGGGAAGGTTCCTGGGTAGAACACAGCTGAAGCGGTGCCCCAGGAGACATCATCTCCACAGTCATTGGCTTGTGATGGAGTCAGAGCAGGGAGAGGACAGACAGGGGCACATGGCCCTAAGTGGCAGAAAACATCAATGCAAATGCAGCCTGGGTCCTCTCCAACCAGGAGGAGCTCTGCAGGGGGACGGAATACAAAAGTTGGAAAACTTAGGACTTGGCCTAATGTTCAGCTCCATAAATTTCCCTAATATAATCCTCGAGTCGTGGTTGGACATCTTCATCATCTTCTGGAACACTCTGCCCTGGCCTCTCCCAGAAATCAGCCAGTTGGTGCCAAGCCCAGCAGCTGTCTCACTTCTGACATCAGGGTTGAAGGAAGCTGGAGTTAGATGACCCTGTAAAATCTCTTCTCACCCTCAAGGGTCTCTGACCTCATACTGGAGCTGTTCATGTTAACTGCTGCCTTCTGAATTTATTAGTAGTGGAAAGATTCTTATCTGGGGGGAGTCTTACCTGTGTTATCTTCTTTACTTCTCATCCTAAAACTAAGAAGGGGGGCATTGTCATCCCATTTTACATATGAGGAAACTGAGGCTCCGAGCAGTTAGGGGAAACTGCATGGTGAGGAGAGGCAGTGCTTGGAAGCATGGACTAAGTCCATGAACCTGACTTTAATCTCATCTCTGCTTCTTTGAGCAGCGCAACCTTGAGCAAGTGACTTAACCCCTTGTAAGGGATAATGAGATGGTGCCTTAGGCCAAGCGCCTAGCACATCATGGACACTTCGTTAATGGTAGCTGCTGGTGTTGGTGGTTATTCTTGTAGAAAGTCACTTGCTCAGGGTCATATGACTACCAAGAGGGGCTGAAGTGGAACTTAAGCTCAGTCCCTCCAAGATCTGTGCCCTTTCCATTAACTTACACCCTCTGTCAAGTGTGTGCAACCAGCAAGCTTTAAAAATAACCAGTTACTGATCATCAGTTCTGTGCTAGGTATTGGACTGGGCACTTTACACAAGTGATTCCATTCAACCTTAGGAACAACGATGAGGTAGCTGCCATTCTTCTCCCCATTTTATAAACGTGGAGACTGAGGTACAGCCTCTATACTGCCCATCTTCAGCTGGTAAGTGATGGAGCAGAATTTGACCCCTGAATCCACTGACTCCAAAGTCAGACTGGGAACCTCTGCACATTTTGCCTTCCAGGTACAATATTTCTCACCTCTGCACCCAACACTCTGCTACGTTCTGGAAGCACTCAAAAGTTAAGCCATCTAGGATCTCATCATGCATGGGCTGTTCCCGCGTGCGCTGAAAGCCAGCCTGAAGGTAAAGATGCTGGTGGTGCCTCTGCCGGATTCTGCAGCTTCGCAGAACGTTGCCCAGTTTGGAAGCCAGCCCTCTCCTCGGAGTTCTCCCAGCCACTCAGCCCCTCCAGACAGGGGCGCTGGAGATGTGTCCGCTTTTCAGAGCCTGGGCTCTGAGCTTGACCATGGCTGACGGACTTCCCCATCTGCGTCCTCCGTCCCTGCCCATCTGAGAATGAAGAGAGAGGCTCATTAGTCTCTAAGAGAGGCTGAGAAATGGCTCAGCCGGCAGCACAGAGCTAAGGGCTGGGCTAGTGCAAGCGGGGAGGGGGGGAAATGGGACCCGCCACTCAGGGAGATGCAGTGTCAGAATCCTATGACTCCCCACATGAACGGCTTTCGACTGTGTATGGTCTGATATTACAATACAAATCCAGTTGCTCAGTTACTCCAGGCAGGAGACCGGCTTCTCCCTCTAAGGAGAATGGAGGCACTTGCCACCATGATTCTTTGCCAAGAATGAAACCCTGCGCTTTCTGCTGCCAGGGGCCCAGCCCAGGAGGCTGAGAAGATCCCTGGGGACGGCGGAGGTTTGGCTCCTGCCATTGCTGCCGTGGTGCCGGGCTCCACAGGGCCCGCTGGGCTAGGTAAAGCGAAATGCTGCCGCGTCAAAGAAGCGCTTTTGAAGTCTCAGCTTTCATCTCCCGGTGCTTCCCCAACCAGAAGTGACAGGGAGGGATAAAATGCAATTTATTCACCAGCCCGGGAGGCTCATTGCCAAATACAATAGCTGTGCCAGGCAGTGGGCCTTCCCCAGAAGAGACGAAAGGGAAGAAAGAAAAACCCAAGAAAAAGAAAATCGTCTGAACTGAGAATCAGGCCATTAGAAGCGAGATTTGCAGGGTGACCAGCTGGGCCACAAAGGAAGCCGCTCTCTGTTTGGTGCCTGAGACACCTCTGCCCTGTCTGGAATAAGAAAATGGCATCTTTGGGGAGGATGGCTCTTGTGTGACATTAGAAATAAGGTGACAGGTTAGAAATAAGGTCACTGGTTAGGAATAAGGCCAAAGGCACTGGGCCTCAAAGGAATTAGGCCTCAGGCAAGTAAAGTCCCAGCTCCTCAGCCACTTCCCCAGCCCCAGGGAGACCCTCCCCCCACCTGAGGCAGTGGGGCAGTTGGGCCTACAAGGATGTTGCATTCTCAGGCTGGCTCCCGTGAGGCGGGCGATTGTTCTAGAGCTGCTGTCAAGGCTGCAGAGAGCAGTCACGTCCCCTGTCTGAGCCTCCATCTGCTCCCCTGCAAAAAGGAGAAAAGAATACCTACTTCATCCTGTTGGTTTAGGATGAAAGGAAGTAACGTGTGTTGAAAATACCAAAGTGGTACCTGCCATTCAAAAAGCATCTGAGGCAGTTTTGAACTGTATCCCTCTTCCTAGAATGCCTGACCCCATCTCATTCTCCTTCTCGTTCTCCAGGAAAACTTTGAATTTATCCTCCCAATCTCCATTTTGGCTTCTCTGTGCAGCCTTCTCTGATTCTCCCAGATACTCAGGCAGGACTTCTTCCCTGTCATCATCACGTATGTTAGAGCATCCTTCATGCTGGATAGGTGTACACCGATGGCATTCATATTTTGGCCAAACACCAAATGTAAAATCTATAATGGGGCAAAGCCCAATATCACCATCATAAAACAAACTTTCAGAATTCAGGAATGAATCTGAACTATTACACCATGTAATTATTATTACAACTGTATACATAAAAATTTTAGCAGTTAAATTTCAGAAGTTTGACATTGTAGCTCAAGAACGATCCTGCTGGGCTTCCCTGGTGGTGCAGTGGTTGAGAATCTGCCTGCTAATGCAGGGGACAGGGGTTCGAGCCCTGGTCTGGGAGGATCCCACATGCCGTGGAGCAACGAGGTCCGTGAGCCACAACTACTGAGCCTGCGCGACCGGAAACTGTGCTCCGCAACAAGAGAGGCCGCGATAGTGAGAGGCCCACGCACCACGATGAAGAGTGGCCCCCGCTCACCGCACCTAGAGAAAGGCCTCGCACAGAAACGAAGACCCAACACAGCCAAAAAATTAATTAATTAATAAACTCCTACCCCCAACATCTAAAAAAAAAAAAAAGAACAGTCCTGCTGCAGTCTCTGGATTCTGATGGATACTCATCTTCAACTGAGATGAGCAGGAGACCAGGGTATTTAGAGTGTGCTTTGCTTATTTCCAGTATGGTTTTTTCCTTTCATATGCATATTTTTATTATATCTGACATAAGATGATTTATTATAGATATTGTTGCACATGATTTTAGAGGTTTTTCTCCTCCAGAATCCTGATTTTGACATATTATTCTTTTTGTTAGTTTCTGCTTTATAACAAAGTGAATCAGTTATACATATACATATGTTCCCATATCTCTTCCCTCTTGCATCTCCCTATTCTTTTTCTGACATACTTTTCTTAATTCAAACTCTAAAATGTGAAGACTGCAAATAGGAGAGGATCACGGTCTAAATGGAATTTACAAATGAAACACTAAATACAAATTTTAAAGGTTATTTTGTTTAGTGCTATGAATGCTAATACACCAGACAATCCTATAATAGATAAGAATTATGATAGAATCTAATCTCTCCATTCAGCTTGTATTATTATTTAAATTTTTTACAAATATTTCTGTGTTCACGAAGGACATAAAGTTCTCTAGCTAATACATTTTCAATTTCCTTTTTATTTAACTCTTTGAAGGTTCTGAATAATGTTTTTGCACAAAAAAATTAACAGCTTTCAAAATGATCATGACTTGTGGCACCATTTTAATCTCTCAATAATAAATGTATATCTATTCCTAAACTGATTGATAGAATTTCAATATGAATAGTAAGTAGGAGATTTTTTTCACTTCAATTTTCATATATTTGATTACCACCATCCCCATATATCAAAGGGAATATATAAATAGAAACAAACCTTAATGGAATACTCTGTATTACTGATGTTGCTAACTGACTTTGTATGTTAGTAACCTACGTGGCCAGAGTAGTTATACAAAGGTCTAAGGATGTCAGAAATGAGGCTGAACAGGGCATCAAACTCTGAACTCCCAGCCTTCCAGAGCTCAGCTTCCGCTCATGGCGCCCCCTGAAGCAGCACCACAAGGGCCCCCCGACGTCCTCTCTGTGCAGAGGCCTCCCAGGGATGCAGCGCATTTCCATTCAATTCACGTCCTCTGCCTTGGACCAGAGCTCCTTCCAGCTTTTTTCATAGGATCGTTAGCTGCTCCCCTAGGCTGCAGTGATGCTTATGATGTCTTTAATAATGGCCAAGGTCATCTACACTCCCTAATTGCCTGCTCCCCTTTATTCTCTCTTTCCTCACCCAGTTCCCGGCAGGTACCTTGAATGGCAGTTGGGCTCACATTTGAACGTCCTGTGGTGATGTTCTTGTTTCTCTGCAGCAGGACCACCATCCTCACTGTACATCCTTGGTTAGCCATTCAACATCACACTTGTTTTCAGGCACACAAAATAAAGGGCTGGAAGAACACCCAAACCAAGTATACAACATGCATGGCTGACCATCAGCTGAGAGCATTTGCAGTGCACCCATCAGTCAAAGCACACAGAGAGGTCTTTGGAGACATTTTCATTAGTTGAGAGCCTATGAGAACTTTCAGGATTTAAAAAATATATTTTAACAGCTGAACACTGGAAGTATATACATTTTCATTAGTTGAGAGCCTATGAGAACTTTCAGGATTTAAAAAATATATTTTAACAGCTGAACACTGGAAGTATATATATATATATATATATATATATATATCTCCAAGACAGTCAGCCTTAACAGACAATGCCTGTGTGGTACTTATCTGTTTGCATGTGTCTTTGTCTCCACCAGACTGGAAACTCCTTGAATAAAAGAGCCAAGTCTTTCTATCTGTATATGCCCAGCTTTTTTTTTTAATTTAAAAAGTTTCCAACTTTATTGAGGTATAATTGACAAATAAAAATTGTATACATTTGTGGTACACAAAATCATGTTTTGATACATATATACATTGTGAAATGATTACTGCAATCAAGATAATTAACATATCCATAGCCTCACACAGATGTCGTTTTGTGTGTGTGGTGAGAACACTTAAGATCTCCTCTCTTAGCAAATTTCAAGTATGCCATCGAGTATTATTAACTATAGTCACCGTGCTGTACAATAGACCATCAGAACTTACTCACCCTGTATAACCGAAACTTTGCACCTTTTGACCAACATCTTCCTATTTCCCTCATCCCCCAGCCCCTGGCAACCACCATTCTACACTGTTACTATGAGTTCAACCTTTTTAGATTCCAAATATAAGAGAGATGATGCAGTATTTGTTTTTCTGTGCCTGGATGCTCAGCTTTTAAAGTAGAACCTGCTACATCACAGGAACTTAATAAACCTGAGATGTTTATTAAATGGTGAATGAAGGAGTAAGGAAATTGTCAAAGGGAACCACGATTCCCCACTCCCAGATCACCTCTGGGGATGGAAGAGCAGCGTCAGAACAGCCCCCGAGGCACCTGCTCCAGCTCTGCCTTGTGGATCCAGCTTCCTGGTCAACAGAGCAGGAGCCACAAGGACCTCGGGGACCCAGGGTGGAAGGAGTGTGGCTGGACACAGCAGGAAAGGATGAGACGCTGATCTCCACTCGGCGAGAGCCCCTCCACCTCTCCTGGCCAGCAGTTCACATGGACACTGCCCTGGGCTGAGCATCGAGACCCCAGGACCATGCAAGTGGCAGGCAGCACTCTGGGGTCCCCTCCAGGAGCTCGCAGTAAGTGGGCACAGGAGAACCACTCTCTCTCGCCTCCCACCCCCCGCTTCTCCTCCAGCCGCTCCACCTGTCCTGCTCTGCCCTCCATCTCTCTCAGTTGGCCGATCTCCTGGACTGTTCTATATATAACTCTCTAAGGCTCATTAACTACCAAATCCCTAACTTTACCACCAGACGGATTCAGAGGAGTTATTTTTTGGCTAGAGTTATTCTTCCTTTTGAGTATTAATTTCCCTTAACACTTGCCCTATTAATCACTTAAACAATGAAATTAAGACAATTATTTTAATGAGGTAATGGGTGATAAAGAGGGGATGATACATATTTATTACTCAGCAGGCCAGAACGTCTTGATAAAAGTCAGCCTTGTCAATAATATATTAGGTGGGAATGTGCTCCAGGAGGGCCAGGCTGAGGGGCTGTTCTCTTTCACTGATTTAAACGCGCCTGTTTCTGTCACGGCTGCCGCGTCCATGCTTTCAGGCCCCGTAAAGTGGGTACCAGTCACTGAGAGTGACAGGTGGTCATTTTCCTCTGCAATCCAGTGGTGATGCTGGAGGATGCTGCCCACCAAGGCCAGCCCGTGCCTTCCTTCTCTTCTCTTCATCCTCTTCTATTCCTTCTGGTTACACCTTCTTTACTTCCTCCATCTGCCGCCCTTCTGCACCTTCCCCCCTTCCTCCTCTTCCTGCCCCTTTCCCTTCTCTCCTGACCTCCTCCTGTCCTTACCCCATCAAGCAAGGGAGGACCACAGTATATTTGTTTTTCATCTCATTCCCCACCTTGTATCTTATCTACACCAAGATGCCTCTTTCAGGTCTGACATCTCCCACTTGTCCTTGTTTATTCTCTTCCGCACCAACAAGAGAGTCACTGTGCTCACTGGGGTCACTGAACTCAGGGAGTGGGAGGGGCATCTAGGTCACAGTGAGTGGAACTGGCACAAAACCCAAGAATCCTGGCCTCCATCGGCACTCCCTCAGTTGTGAGTAACCGAAGCTGGGACCATCTGTCGCTTCCTTGCCTCACGCAGACCTCCAATATTCAGCCTTCCCACTGGCTGGAATTCATGCAAAAATTCTTGTGAAAAAGAGAGGCCCATTCTTTTAGCTTAAAAGCAGAGGGGGATCCAGCCATTCCACTAGAAGAATTGAAAGCAGGAATCCAAACAGATATTCGTTCACCCATGTTCATAGTAGCATTATTCACAATAACCAAAATGCGGAAACAGGTCAACACGGATGAACAAAATGTGGTCTGTACATACAGTGGAGTGTTATTCAGCCATAAAAAGCAATAAAGTTCTGACACATGCTATGACATGGATGAACTTGAAGATATTATGCTCAGTGAAATAATCCAGGCAAAAAAGACAAATATCATATGATTCCACTTCTGTGAGGTAGTGAGAATAGGCAAACTCATAGAGCCAGAAAGTAGAACAGACATTACCAGGCTGAAAGGAGGGGAAAATGGGAGTTATGGCTTAATGGGTACAGAGTTTCTGTTTGGAATGAGGAAAATGTTCTGGAAATGGATAATGATTGTACAACATTATGAACGTATTTAATGCCAATGAACTGTACACTTAAAAATTGTTAAAAGTAAAATTTTATGTTATTGCTTAGTTTGCTACAATAAAAAAGTGGGGAAAAAAAGCAGAAGGGGGAAGGGAATTAAAACTGTTTTTAAAAAAGTGGTTCCTAGATATTTTAACTTTTTTTGTTATGGACTACACCACACAACCAGAAAAGTACACAAAGCCAACACATGCATCTTGACGATTTATCACAAAGCAAGCTTCGTTGCAACCACTCCCCAGGTCAAGCAATAGACCGTGACCCGCCTCCTAGCAACTTTAAATGCTGTAGTTTCGCTTTGCCTATTGTTTTACCTTTCTGTAAATAAAATCACATATGCTTTTGTGTTGTAGCTTCTTACACTCAGCATTTATTTGAGAGTCACACATGCATTTGTGTAAAGCTGCAGTTTATTTTTATTGCTCTACAATATTTCATCGTCATAATACAATTTGTATCTACGGTACTGTGGATGAGTGTGTGGTCGCCCTCTAATTCCAGGCTATTGTGCTCTGAACACTCTTGTTCATGATCTCCCGTACATGAAAAAGAGTTTATAACCAGGTGGGAGTTGCTCAGGCATAGGCTATTCACATTTAGGAGACAATGCCAAACTGTTTCCCAAAGTAGTTACATCAATTTACACATGTACCAGTAATGAACCAGAGGAAACTATTTTTAGAGTACTTGCTTATGGCACAGGAACTGTGGGGGGAAAGGAAGAAAAACACCCAGAAAAGGAATAAAATACTAAGGGAGATGCTGTCAGTGCTTACCCAAACGCCCAGGGAGCCTTCTTACTGTTTCCATGTACCGCTCCCCAGCTCCTGTAACTTTTGCTTTAAGGCTCCATCCCTGACTCTCCAGGAGACCCACCTGGTGTCTGCGTGCCCAAAGGTACAGACAGCCAAGAGGCAGTGCCCAGCAGATTAGTTCCTCCCACTGTCCCCTGTCCCATGCTTACCCTTAGCCATTGACTAGTGGGTATATACCCAGCTCTCTTGTCTCTGATCCCAACAAACATTGAGGCATCACTTACATCCTAGAGATTCCTACAGGATCAGGCTGACAACAGTGTCTATGAACCCTGCCCGAAATTGTACCCTTGGTAGCTTTTCTCTCTTCTTCCAGTTCCTTCTGAAGTCCTTTCCTTTATAAATCATTTGCAAAAGAATCCTTGTCCCAAGAACTGCTTCTGAAGAACCCAAACTAAGAAGGGTACCCAGACCTATGAAAACCCAAGCATATGAAATTAGAGCAGCCTTTCCCTCCTATAAGCCCTGGATTCCTCCACTCTATTATAAAGGAGTCAAATTACTGATTCCAAAGACCCAAAATTCCATTTTTGTATAAAATTTGATGATGTTGGTGCCACCCCTACCCAAACATAACCACTAAGAAAGAATAAGTCCAACCAAAATCCCAGATTCTCGGAAAGACCTCTCAAACCTCCTCCCCGCAATCTTTGCATATTGATGGAGGCCCCCAGACACTGGTGTGTGTGTGTGTTCACATGCTTGTTGGGGAACTGCTAAACAAATCAATATTGTAAGAAAAAAATGGAAGTAGATTCATAGAAATAGACTCAGAGAAGAGTTTAGGACACTGATATGCATGGCAGATGTGAGCTGTAATGACACAGCCAGTCTGCAATGCTGACAGGGGCTGTTGTGAGGACAATGGACACTTCCCTGGATCTTTTGCCATCACCTGCATGTCATTTGCATGGCCACCATGTGGAGAAAGAGCTTTCACAGCTGATCATCTCATCCCCACAGCAGCCTTCCTAGGTAGTGTATCTGTGCCTTTCATACTCATGAGAAGACTAAAGATCAGAAAGGTTAAGAGACTTACCCAAGGTCACAAAGCCAGTAAGTGGAAGAACTGAGTCTGAAACCTGAGTTTCATGACTCTAGACCTCAAAGAAAAAGAGAAGAGGTAGGAAGGCTGACTCAGCACAGCAAAAGTTAACATTAATCAAAGTTTACTGTATGACAGGCCCACAAAACAGGCGCCATTATTAAACCCGCTTTACAAGCAAGGAAAGTGAGGTGTAGAAAGTCTTAGTTACTTGACTAAAAGTGGCCAGTGAAAGAGGTGGAATTCAAGGCCAGATAAATAAGTATGCTTCCCTATGAACCAAGATCGGAGGCTCAGTTCAGAGGAATTTATGAAGCTCTTGGGACTCAGAACAGACAGGACAAGACAAGGGTGAGACAAGGGTTTGGGGCAAAATCAAATGGATACTGTGATGTAAATTTCAGTGGATTTGCAGACAGCAGTTTCAACCCAGAGCCAAAGATGTTTATGTAGGATTCTGAAAATACCTCTCCCCACCATACACCCACACACACACCCCCACACACACACGTGCGCGCACACACACACACACACACACGTAGGGTTCTGGGAAACTGAAAGAGAGAAATACACCTCTGATTGAGCAGGAAAAATATGTCATTCAGGGTAAATAAAGAGTGAATGGGCAGGATTGGGCAGGGACCTCAAAGGTCTTGTTTAGAAGAGCCTGCTGGCTGGAAAGAGGATGAAACAAGTGACAGATTAATGCTTTAAATAGGACCAGGTTAACTGAAGATGGTGAAACCTGGTATCTATAATCATATAATCTGCATTCATATTATACCATAAACGCTAGTAAAATAGATGTGCCCTTACATGGCTGCATGTGGTCAGCTACTAAAACGATAGAATTAGAGATCTCTGCAGAGAAGTACAAGGTTCCCAACTGTGCATCTCAGGCCTGGCCCGGAGGGAAGACCTTGTCTCCCTCAGGCAATGCAGGCAGGAGACCTGAGAAAGCAGGACACAAAGCCAGCATCACAAATCCATTAACCCCATGCTCAAATTCATTGTCTGGTATCCAACAAACGTTGAGTATCTACTATATGCCAGACACTCTGTTAGCTCTGGGAGTATAACAGTCATTGAGTCAGATATAGCTTCTGACTCCACAGGGCTTAGTCTTGGGGGGTGGGGGGAGATGAGGAGGTGAGTGAGCAATTACTGGAGCACGTGGAGTGGAGAGGGCACTGGGATGGGGACGCCTAGAAGGACAACTAGCCCAGGCTTGGGGTCAAGGAAGACTTCCTGAAGGGGATGATATCTTAACTGTAATCTGAAGGATGAGAAGGAGTAGGCTGGTGAATTGGGGGTAGAGAGTGTTTATGGTGGGGAATGGAGAGTGTTCTGGACAGAGGGAATAATACACACAAACACTTGGAGGTAAGAATGCTCACGATGCGTTGGAAGAACTAAATGTGTTTGGGTGTGAGTGAGACATAGGGAGTGAAATGAGAAGAGATGAGACATGAGACTGGGGAACTGGGAAAAGCCAGACTGTAGTGAGACTTTCACGCCAGGTTAAAGAGACTGTTATAGACTGAATTTTATCCCCTTGACCCACCAAATTCATTTATTGAAGTCCTAATTCCTAGTACCTCAGAATGCGACTGTATTTGGAGATAAGGTCTTTAAAGAGATCATTAAGGTCAAATAAGGTCATATGGGTGGGCCCTAATCCAATCTGACTCATTTCCTTACAAGAAGAGGAAATTTGGGTGTACAAACAAATACCACATATACACATGCACAGAAAAGACCACATGAGATCACAGCAAGAAGGCAGCCACCTGAAAACCAAGGAGAGAGGCCTCAGAAGAAACTAAACCTGATGATACTGTTATGTTGCCCTTCTATGTTGACTACTATATTGAGTCTGCCAATCCATGAACATGGTATGTTTCTGCATTTATTTAGACCTTCCTTGATTTACTTTGCCAACGTTTTACAGTTTTCAGCATACAAGTACTGTGCATGTTTTGTTAGATTTGTGCACAAATATTTTTTGAGAAATTGTAAATAGTATTGTATTTTTAATTTTAGTGTCCATATATTCATTATTAATATAGAAAATACAATTAAGTTTTGTATGTTTTCTTGTATCTTGGGAACTTATTGAACGCACTTATTAGTTCTATGAGTTATTTGTAGATTCCTTGGGATTTTCTGTGTAAACAACCATGTCATCTGCCAATAGGGACAGTTTTATTTTTTCCTTTCTGATCTGTATGCCTTTTATTTTTACTTAAACCTGGACATTTGGGGTATTATGTGACTAGACTTTGGATTTTTATTTAAACCTTGTTTTAGTGGACTTCCTCTGACATGGTTTTGGTAGGGGAAAGGTTGATAGAAGGGGAAGATAGAAGCCTCATTCATGTCAGACTCCCCACTCACCTGTCTTGACACCCTAGGGATCAAGATCCTCAATTCTGCTGGAGAGGGATGAGAGTTCAGGTTCCCCACATGGCCTTCACTGACACCACTGGGTTGAGGGTGGCCTCATTGCCTCTGAGTGGTCTCTCCAGTGAACCTCCTCTGACACTACCCCACTGGGGGAGAGAGAGGCCCCTTGTAACAGGCTGATGGGGATGCAAATCCAGCTCTCCAAGTGCTCTCCACTGACACTGCAGCACAGTGGGATTGGTGGGAGATAAAATTCCCTTCTCTCTGTTGGGCTTTCTCTGATAGCATGCAGCAAGGGGATTAGAGCACACAGTGACAGCCTAGCCTGGCAAGGGTGGGAGTCCAGGGTCCCCACTCAGCCTTTGCTGGTGGAGGTGGCGGTGAGGCCACACTTCTTCCTATGGTGTTTGGCTGGAGTAGAGAGATTACCGTCTGAAGTTTTCTGTCTTGCCGGACTGTCCTTTTCCTGGTCCTTTGGCTGGAGACAGCAGATCTTTGGGGGGCTATCTTGTCGGTATTTTTTGGTATTCTAGGCTGTCAACTTCTACAATTCCAAGTCTGGGATCTAAGAGGCAAAAGGAAAACCCAAAGAATTCACCTCCCTAACATCTGTCTTGTTCCTCAGGTTCCAAGGCCCCTACCTGGTCTGCCTTCTTCTCTCCATCTTTCAGAACTTTCTCATGTTTGTTTTATAATATTGTCCAGGTGTTTAGTTATACTTAATGGAAGGAATAGGGAAAATTATGTCTAGTCCATCGTCCTGGCAGCCGGAGGCATTTTTAAGGCCACTAGTGCTCATACTCAGTTACCGAGCTAACCCTGCACAAACCCAGCTCAGGCTTTTTCCTCCTTAGCTGGTCTCACAAGGTCCCCCCATAGGCCCACAGGTATGAGCTGAAGGAGGGGCTCTGGTGCAATAGCATTGGGTGCCATGGAGTCTGGGCTGATATTCAGTCAGATTCCTTGTGTCTTCTGGCCGTGCTTGTCCTTGATCCTGGATTCACCACTTCCATCTTACAGTGGATAGCTGCTGGGCCCGCCTGACCATCTCTCACAGTGGGTTGTTCCCCATTTAACAGGTGGCGAAACACAGGCTTTAGAAGTTAAGCTCACCATGGTCAGTTTCAGCCACATCATCCTTCGTTGTCTTATGATCAGGCATCCCATTTCTACAGACCTCCCACTACACCAGGAGCCACTTTCCATAAGGCCTATGATCAAGAACCCCTGGAGTTGTGATTCTGCCACAGGGACTTGCCACAAACTGGGCATGGCATACTTTCCTATCACTGATACCTCTGACACAGAAGAGTTTGCTGGACTGGGAGACCCTAATGGTGCCAGCTGCAGAGCCCTTTCCTGCTCTGGGCCTCTCTTGAAGTTGGCAGCCTTCCGTGTCATCTGGTAGATGGGGTAGAGCAGTGTCACTAAATTTGGAATATGCTGCTTCCAGAACCCGAAGGGGCTCACCAGGTGTTTTGCTTCCATGACTGTGATGAGAGGTTCAATATTCAATCACTTGCCCTTGACTTTGAAGGAGCTTTCTAAGCACCGCACCCCTAAAACTTTTATGGATTTGGCAGCACCCTGGGTCTTTCCTGGTTTATCTCCCATCCTCTGGGGCATATGTGTTGTGCCGAGGCCTCCAAGGCTTCCTCAGGATGGGCATGACCTTAGCCAAAGCAGCTCTGTGCCGCTGAGACAGACCCGAAGGAGCAGGCAGCTGGGGGCTCACTGCCACTCATGCTTCCCAGAGGTGGACCGCTAGTTCCATCTTGACAGGGATCCAGGTGGGCCAGGGCTGTGTCTCCCATCCGTGTGTACCTCATTCATCCTCAGGATGAAAACCCCTCGCAGTGGGATGTTCCCCATTTAACAGGTGAGGAAACAGAGGCTTTGGAAGTTGCGTAAATAAGCAGTAGAATCAGGCATTCTGAGTGCAGAGCCCACCACAGAAAACACCCAGGACAGTCTGGTTGCTCTGCATGTTGCCTAAGTGGCCGTTCATTATTACTACCCTTTGCTAAGTAGTACACGGCACGACGCTGACATGTGACTCACTATTTGAGCAGGAAGCGCTGACTTTGCTCTCCGGAAAGGTTCTGTGGAGTAAAGATAGATCTGAGGTCATGGGGGAGGTGGTAGCCTGGGACTGGGGGGCTCGTTGATACCAGCTGCGCAGAACAGAGCTCCCCTGGCTCCTTTCCCGGGCTGGGACTGCTGTGTTTAGGGGTCCATCCCTGAAGTGAAAGCACGTCCTCTTTGTGTCCTCCACTCAGGCCTGCATGTCCAGTATCCTCAGAAGAATAAGCAAGGCAGCTCTTAGCCTTGTCTTCAACTCCAGGACCTGCAGGGTGCACTCGATGACGCTGGGTTCTGTCAGGGTCCTTTCAGAAAATGGGTCTTCCCTGGATGAGCGAGGGTCCCGGCACGCGCTCATGCTGCCTTTCCAGGCGCCAGGCAGGGATCCAGCGCCCAGCAGACGTCCAGACAGGGCGTGCTTGTCTCCAGCGGTGGGAGCCCAGCCTTCTCTCCGCTCCTCCCACACACTCCCACCTCCTCCCCCTGACCCTGTGCCCACACTCGCCCACTCCTCCTCTGTCTGCACCCAGTGGGAATTCAGAGGCGCAATCATCTTTCTTTCATGAAGGAATCAGCCCCTCAATCTGCCGCCTCCCTGGGTCGATAAGAGAGGGGATGCTTGGCCGGACAGGAGTCAGCTGAGATGAGATGCGTCTCTGTGACAACCGTCCTGATGTCAGGATGCTCAGCCCACCCAGACCTCTTCCCCGTTAGGAGAGGTGACGGGCGGGTTGGCTCATCTCGCCTGGATTGCCTTGCTGTCTGGCCCCTGACCCCGGCGTCCAGGCTGTCTTCATTAGCAATAATTGCTTATATTTATCAAGATCTTACTGTTAGGTAGTAAGCAAAGCATTTTAAAAGCACTGCCTCACATAATTTTCCTAACAACCTGGTGATGTGGGTACTACCATAATCCCTATTTTAGAGATAGAGTCAAATGAATAAGATCAGACACTAAGTGTGCCGTGCACTGTTCTAAACTATTTATATATGTATTCATGTATCTGTATACGTATGTATGTATTTATATATGTATATATTAATTCACCCAATCTTCATCATAATCCGATGAGATTATAAGTTCCATTTTGTGGGTGAGGAAACTGGGACATGGAGATAAATAACCTGCCCAAGGTCACAGAGCAAGTATGCATTGGAACGTCTGCTCTGGAGTCCACGTCCTTTACCACTAGGCTGTATTGCTTCTCGCTGTATCAGCAGCTGAGATTCCCAGTAACTTGTCTAAGGCTCCATCTACTAGGGGTCAGTATTTGAATCCTGGTTAGCCTGACTCCACAGCCAGTGCTCTTACCAACTAACACATTACTCTTTCTCATTTGGATAAGAAATGTGAACTCAGAGCCTAGAAATCAAGCCGAGTAGCCTGGAGAAGAAACTACCTGTCTGCGGGGGGCCCCAGGCCCTGTGCTGAGAACAGACCCAAGCAACCCTGGAAGCCAACCCAAGTTCACAAGCCCAGGGCTGAAAGGAAATCCAGCTCCAGGCAGAAGAAATGGCAGTGAACGTTTAAAATCCCTCCCACAGGGCTTCCCTGGTGGCGCAGTGGTTGAGAGTCCGCCTGCCGATGCAGGGGACACGGGTTCATGCCCCAGTCCGGGAAGATCCCACATGCCGCAGAGCGGCTAGGCCCGTGAGCCATGGCCGCTGAGCCTGCGCGTCCAGAGCCTGTGGTCCGCAACGGGAGAGGCCACAACAGTGAGAGGCCCACGTACTGCAAAAAATAAAATAAAATAAAATAAATAAAATAAAATCCCTCCCACAGAGGAGACATGGGGATATATGTATATGTATAGCTGATTCACTTAGTTATAAAGCAGAAACTAACTCACCATTGTAAAGCAATTATACTCCTATAAAGATGTTAAAAAATAAAATAAAATAAAATCCCTCCCACAGCCCAAAGCCTACCAATCTGGGATACTGTGTGAAGTAAGCCCGAATTCTTTTCCCAGCCCTGACGGAATTGCAAAGAGCACCTCTGCTGTTTCCCTCAGCCCTGTTCTCCCTATCAACGCTGTTATCTGCACTCCCAGAAGACAGCACAGCTTTGAAGGCATGTCTGGTTCCATTCATGGGCACCGAGATAAAGACAGTCAGTCTCCCTGCCTGGAATGGCTGGACGTCGCTGTCAGAAACTCTGGAATATAATTCTGGTTACTAAAATAAATGATTAGGGAGCTTTCTCTCTCCTACTCTGAGTGCTCCATTAAGCAAATGAAATAGAAGCATTCAGATACATTCCCTTTTTCCTTTCCCTCTTGTGATTAACTGCATAATAAAAACTATATTATGTGAGCATAAATTTCAAAGACACCCATCTAAGTGGCAAACCACACTAAAGACAATAGTAAACAAAGATCATGTATTTTTAGGTGACTTTGGTATCCTGTCTGACCCATGCCCCACTCCTGCTCTGAGCCCCTCTGGGTCTCCTCGGCCACCTTTCCCCACATCTTACGCCATAGTCTCAATCTTCACCGGAGCCATCCGGTGGCTCACGTCTCGGGAAGAGTCAAGTTACCTTCAGACACTGATTTTTTACTGGTTCCCAAGCCATACAATGGTGGTCACCCTGCAGAAAATTTCAGTGAGGCTCTGCCTGAGACAGCTTTTGGCTAGAAATTACCTTGTGCTCCGTTATTTACAACAACCAGGACAGGGAAGCAACTGAAATATCCATCAACAGAGGGATGGATAAAGAAGATGTGGTACATATATAGAGTGGAATATTACTCAGCCTTAAAAAGGAATGAAATAGTGCCATTTGCAGAGATGTGGATGGACCTAGAGATTGTCTTACAGAGTGAAATAAGTCAGAAAGAGAAAAACAAATATCGTATAATATTGCTTATATGTGGAATCTAGAAAAATGGTAGAGATAAACTTGTTTGCAAAGCAGAAGTAGAGTCACAGATGTAGAGCACAATCTTCTGGTTACCAAGGGGGAAGAAGAGGGTGGGATGAACTGGGAGATTGGGACTGACATATATACGTTACTATGTATAAAATAAATAACTAATGAGAACCTACCGTATAGCACAGGGAACTCTACTCAGTGCTCTCTGGTGATCTAAATGCAAAGGAAATCTAAAAAAGAGGATATATGTATACATATGCCTGATTCACTTTGCTGTACAGCAAGAAACTAACACAACATTGTAAGGCAATTATACTCCAATAAAAATTAATTTTAAAAAGTTACCTTGGGCTTCCCTGGTGGCGCAGTGGTTGAGAGTCCGCCTGCCGATGCAGGGGACACGGGTTCGTGCCCCGGTCTGGGAAGATCCCACATGCCGCGGAGCGGCTGGGCCCGTGAGCCATGGCCGCTGAGCCTGCGCGTCCGGAGCCTGTGCTCCACAACAGTGAGAGGGCGATGTACCGCAAAAAAAAAAAAAAAAAAAAAGTTACCTTGTGCTCCGATGATGAGGGGAATCATGGCCCCATTGGCCAGGGTACGTGGGTAACCGATGTTTTCCTGTCCTCTCCTGGTCTTCTAACTCCTCTAGTCCTCTGATAACTGCAAAGCCCTCAGACCTCGCTGGGAGTTCTAACCTCTTGCCAGTTCTAGCCCTTGGGTTGGGCAAATTCCTTGACTCTGGCCTTGCCTTCCTGGGTCCAGGCTTCCTGCTTGCCCTGACCTGTGGTCAGTCCCTTATGTCTACGTGGTTCTTTGTGTCGTCACTCTACCTTGCAGGAGGTGAGGGTGATGTGAGGCAGCATGAGCTCCCAGCTCCCAAAATCCTTGGAGCAAAACTTCACACCCCTCACAGAGAATTCTCCTCTTCTTCTTAGTTACTGGAGAAGAGGATGCACACAGAAACACATAAGCACTTAGAACTACCCACATAGACTTACATACATAATCATATACACTTAACATATACCCACATACACAGTTGACTCTTGAACAACACGGATTTGAACTATGTAGGTCCACTTATCGGCAGATTTTTTTCACTCATGATTAACTACCGCACTACACGAATCTGTGGATGCGGAGCTGTGGATACAAAGGAGCTGTGTGTACAGAGGCCCGACTGTAAGTTATACTCAGATTTTCAACTGTGCAGAGGGTCAACACCCCTAACCCCCTTGTTGTTCAAGGGCCAACTGTACATGCATGCATACAGACTTACATACATGGGTACATACACGAAAACACATATGCAAACACAGCCACTGACCTACATAAACTCACAAAGATTTTCACCAAATGCACACACACATGCACGGGCACACACACACATGCATACATGTTAGTAATTAAAACCAGATGAGGGTTTGCCTCCCACCTTATTTATATGTGTAATTTCAGCATCTAGCACAGTGCCTGGAATAAGTGTTCAATGAATCTGCTCTTAACAAATGAATGAAGAGGCACAGATCTGAGCCCCCATGAGGCCACATGAGTGACTAGAGGAAATCACCCAGTTCTCCAAAGCGTCAGTCAAGGTCCCTGGCCTGGAGGAGTCAAGCTCCTGGCATGGAACTCCTGGTGGTGTGGCAGGAAAGTGTCTTACCTGGCTTTTCCCCTGTCCCTGTTGAGGTTGAGGTCTGGGGGGAGCGCAGGCTGGCACAGAGTGTCTGCCCTGCAGACCCTCCCCACCGCACTCATCCCTGATATAATCTTTCCTTCACCAGGACCTGTTCCCAAATCCTCGCACTACCAGAAATCTTATTTTGATATTTGCCCAGAGTGTCTCTTGTTTTTCTGTATTTCTCAAACTCGGCGACAGATTTCTCAGGAGCCGTGTCATGCCTACCAGGCTGCCCTCCACCCTCACACAATATGCCGACGGTACGGAGTTGGGGGGGCTTCCTCCCCACCAAGATGTGCTGCCTGCCAGCCTCGCTAGTCAGCAGGCTGTGAGTCACCAGAAAAATGAGACTCCACCACGCACAGCTCTGGCCTCCCACCTCCCCTCGAGCTTCCACACCAGTCTTCTGGGCCTCTTGGTTTGCTACCTCCTCTCAGGGTTGGGGGCAGGGTGCCAACTAACATGGTCCTGTGCCAGCCTCAGGCCGGGAGCTTATCTCCAGTCTCTCATTTAACCCTCATAGCTCTGCGTGAGGAGAATTTTGGTCCCCATTTGATAGATGACAAAACGGAGGCTTCAGAAAGCCCAAGTTTGCATAGCTAGTAGGGGAGACGTTCTAACGTACGTCTGTCTGGCCCTGTGCATCCCATCAGGCTGAACCAGGGTTTCTCCCATAGGGTGGTGTGTTTGGATCTGCCTAAACCATGGGCCAGGAAACACAGGCACTCATTCAGCTCAAAGCCAACGTGAGCCTCAGTTTCCTCCCCAGTGAGGCCAGACTCTTACTTCCTGGCCGCCCTCCCAGGCTTGCTGTAAGCAGGCCGCCTGGTTCAGC
The DNA here is from genome assembly GCF_003676395.1 of Aethalodelphis obliquidens. Classification (NCBI taxonomy): domain Eukaryota; kingdom Metazoa; phylum Chordata; class Mammalia; order Artiodactyla; family Delphinidae; genus Aethalodelphis; species Aethalodelphis obliquidens. The sequence continues at coordinate 11,227,622 of NW_020837990.1, read as the reverse complement.
TGTGCAGTTTGCAGGCTGCACAGAGGGACGTGGTAGGGGACCGCTGAACTCCGGTCCAGACTCCTCTGGCCAGACTCTGCACTGGCCCCAAGGGGGTGTCTCTTTCTCGTGCACACAAAGGCTCAGTATAGGCTCGGGTAATCCCAGTGTTCAGAGACAAGGAAAGTTAAGATGCCTTGGGAAGCTTGCAGGGAGAGAAGTCTGCCTGTGATGAGAGCTGCCTGCGGGGGATGCCAAGAAGCCAGCAGAGGCTGAGTGGATCCAGTGAGGCCCCTGCTCGCACCCAGGTGCTCTATCCGAATGGAACAAAGTGTGTAGAACAGAGGAGTCATCAGAGGCTGGCTCATTTCTGTCAGTCTTCACATTGAAAGAGGGGCTTGGAGATGAGGGACAAGGAAGGGAGATGCTGACTGGCACATTATTTGTTGGACTGCACTTCAAGAATTAAAAAAAAAAAAAACCTTATCACTGAGAATCTCAGCTGCCAGGGAGAGGATCAGAGGAGAGCTCTCCAACTGTACTTGTCCTTCTGGGCAGCCCGAGGGAGCAGGAACTTATACAACAGAGAGAGGAAAGCAAAAGTATTCCGTATGAGATGAGAGAAATTTGCATTTTCTAAGAGGAGAAGAGAGTACGAGGAGGAGTCATCCAGATGCTGTGAGGCTGGGATCAACTCTGGTAAGATTTGGGGTAGGGTGGTGAGTAGAATTCCCACTGCTGGGATGTCTGGAGGACATTTGAAGGAAGAGGATGCTTGATGTACAGTTTGCAGCTGTTCGGATTGCTCTGATGTAAGTCCCTACCTTGATACCTCCTTCCGACAAAAATCTACAGGTAGTTCTATCAACCCACACGTTTTCTTATACAAGCACAGTTTTCTTTTTTGTTCAGTTTTGTTGAGGTATAATTGACAAATACAATTATAAGATCTTTAAAGCGTACAACATAATGATTTGAAATATGTGTACGTTATAAAAGGATTCTCCCCCCCACTGAGTTAATTAGCACATTTATTACCTCACATAATTACCTTTTGGGGGTTGGTGAGAACATTTAAGTCTGCCCTCTTAGCAAATTTCAGTTACACGGTACAGTGTTATACAGTGTATTATTATACACTGTATAATTATTATACACCATATTATACAGTGATATATATATTATATTATATAATATTATTATATTATATATATTATATTATATTATTATATTATATATATTATATATATTAATTACCTTTTGGGGGTTGGTGAGAACATTTAAGTCTGCCCTGTTAGCAAATTTCAGTTACACAGTACAGTGTTATCAACTATAGTCACCGTATTATACAGTGATATATATATATTACATTATATAATATTATTATATTATATATATTATATATAATATATTATATATATATTATTCTATATATAGATCCTCAGACTATATTCATCTTTATAACTGAAAGTTCGTGCCCTTTTACCAACCACTCCTTATTTCTTCTACACTCTAGTCCCCGAAACCACTTCTCTACTCTCTTTTCTCTGAATTCTATAATCTTCTTTATCCATTCATCCACTGATGGACACAGGTTGTTTCCATTTCTTGACCTTGGTGAATAATGCCGCATTGAATATGGAGGTACAGATATCACTATGAGATCCTGTTTTCATTTCCTTCTGATAAATACCCAGAAGTGGGATTGCTGGATCATATGTTAGTTCTATTTTTAATTTTTTGAGGAACTTCCATACTGTTTTCCACAGTGGCAGTAATTTACATTCCAACAGTATTCAGGCATTCTATTTCTCCACAGCCTCATCACCACGTGTTATTTCTTGTTTTTTTGATAACCATTCTAACAGGTGTGAAGTGATATCTCATTGTGGGTTTTTTTTTTTTTTTTTCGGTACGCGGGTCTCTCACTGTTGCGGCCTCTCGCGTTGCAGAGCACAGGCTCCGGACGTGTAGACTCAGCGGCCATGGCTCACGGGCCCAGCCGCTTCGCGGCACGTGGGATCCTCCCGGACCGGGGCACGAACCCGCATCCCCTGCATCGGCAGGCGGACTCTCAACGACTGCGCTACCAGGGAAACCCCTCATTGTGGTTTTGATTTGCATTTCCCTGATTAGTAACATTGAGCACGTTTTCATATACCTGTTGGCCATTTGTATGTCTTCTTGGGAAAATGCCTATTCACATCCTTTGTCTATTTTTTAATTAATTTATTTTTTTGCTATTGATTTGTATGAATTCGTTCTATATTTTGGATATTAACCCCTTATCATATACAGTTTGAAAATATTTTCTCCCATTCCATAGGTTGCCTTTTCATTTTGTTGATTGTTTCTTTTGCTGAGAAGAAGCATTTTAGTTTGATGTAGTCATACTTATTTATTTTTGCTTTGTTGTCTGTGCTTTTGGTATCAAATACAAAAAATCATTGCCAAGACCAATGTTAAGGAGCTTCCACCCTACGTTTTTTTCTAGGAGTTTTATAGTTTCACGTCTTACGTTCAAGTCTTTAGTCCAGTTTGAGTTGATCTTTGTGTATGGTGTAAGATAGAAGTTTTATTTTATTCTGTTGCATGTGGCAATCCAGTTTCCCAATGCCATTTATTGAAAAGATTATCCTTTCATCATTATGTATTTTTGGCTCCTTTGTTGAAAATTAATTGACCATTTATATATTAGCTTATTTTGGGGCTCTCTATTCTGTTCCATTGACTCGTGTATCTGCTTTTATGCCAATACCATACTTTCTGATTACTATAGCTTTGTAATATAATTGGAAGTCAGGAAATGTGATGCTTCCAACTTATTCTTCTTTCTCAGGATTGCTTTGGCTGGCTATCCATTGCTTCAGCTGGCTAGGGGTCTTTGTGGTTCCATACACATTTTAGGATTTTTTTTCTATTTCTGTGAAAAGTACCATTGAAATTTTTACAAAGATTGCATTGAATCTGTGGATTGCTTTGGGTAAATGTGGATGGACATTTTAGCAATATTAATTTCTCCAACCCATGAGCATGGAATGTTTTTCCATTTAATTGTGTTTTCTTTAATTTCTTTCATCAATGTCTTACAGTTTTCAGTGTACAGGTCTTTCACCTCCTTGGTTAAATTTATTTCTAGGTATTTTATTCCATTTGATGCAATTGTAAATGGATTGTTTTCATAATTTTTCTTTTGCTAGTTCATTATTATTGTATAGAAATGCAACAGACTTTTTATATTGATTTTGTATCCTGCAACTTTACTGAATTTGTTTATTAATTCTAACAGCTTTTTGGTGGAATCTTTAGGGTTTTCTACATATAATATCATATTGTTTGCAAGTAGAGACAGTTTTACTTCTTGCTTTCCAATTTGGATGTTTTTATTTATTTTTCTTACCCAAATGCCCTGGCTAGGACTTCCAATATTATGCTGAATAAAAGTGGTGAGAGGGCTTCCCTGGTGGCGCAGTGGTTGAGAGTCCACTGCCGATGCAGGGGACGTGGGTTCATGCCCTGGTCTAGGAAGATCCCACATGCTGCAGAGCGGCTGGGCCCATGAGCCATGGCCACTGAGCCTGCGTGTCCGGAGCCTGTGCTCTGCAACAGGAGAGGCCACAACAGTGAAAGGCCCACGTACCGCAAAAAAAAAAAAAAAAAAAAAAGTGGTGAGAATAGGTATTTGTGTCTTGTTCCTGATCTTACTGGAAAAGCTTTCAAATTTTCACTATTAAGTATAATGTTAGCTGTAGGCTTGTCATGTTGAGGTATGTTCCCTCTATACCCAGTTTGCTTAAGAGTCTTCATCATGAAAGATGTTGAATTTTGTCAAATGCATTTTCTGCATCTATTGAGACGATCATATGATTTTTATTCTTCATTCTGTTCATGTGGTGTATCACATTGATTGATCTGAAGATGTTAAACCATTCTTACATCCCTGGAATAAATCCCACTCGGTCATGTTGTATCATTCTTTTGATGTATTATTGAATTTGTTTGTGAATATTTTGTTGAGGATTTTGCAACTATGTTCATCAGGGATATTGGTCCGTAATTTTTTTAACTTGTAGTGTCCTTTAGTATCAGGGTAATGCTGATCTCATAAAATGATTTTGAAAGTATTCCCTACTCTTCTCTTTTTTGGAAGAATTTGAGAAGGATTGGCATTAGATCTTCTTTTAAACATTTGACTAATTTCACCAGTGAAGTCATCTGGTCCTGAACTTTTTGTTGTTAGGAAATTTTTTACATATGATTCAATCTCTTTACTAGTAATTGGTCTATTCAGATTTCTACTTCTTCATGGTTTAGTCTTGGTAGATGGTATGTTTCTAGGAATTTATTTCTTCTATGCTGTCCAATTTGTTGGACAGCTGTTTATAGTAGTCTTTTTAATCCTTTTTATTTGTGTGGTATCAGATGTGAGTCCCCTTTTTCATTTGTAATATTATTTATTTGAGTTCTCTCTATTTCTTAATAAGTGTATTTTGTTTATCTTTTTCAAAAAAAATCCAACTCTTAGTTTCACCAGGCTTTTCTATTGTCTTTTAGTCTCCATTTCATTGATTTCTATGTCAATCTTTGTTATTTTCTTCCTTCTATGAATTTTGGGCTTAGTTTGTTCTTCTTTTTCTAGGCAAAATTTAGGTATAAATTTGAGGTATAAATTTAGGTTGTTTATTTGAGATCTTTATTTTTTATTAATGTAGGCATTTATTGCTATAAATTTCACTCTTAGAATTCCTTTTGTTGCATCCCCTACCTCTTGGTATGTTGTATTTCCACATTCATTTGTCTTGAGATTTTTATTTATTTATTTATCTTTTGATTTCTCCTTTGATATTTCTTATTCAGAAGAATGTTGTTTAATCTCCACTTATCTGTGAATTTTCCAGCTTTTTTCTTGTAATTGATTTCTAGTTTCATACTGTTGTGGTCAGAAAAGGTACTTGATATGATTTGTCTTTTTAAATTCATTAAGACTTGTTTTATGGTCTAACATATCATCTATCCTGGAAAATGTTCCATGTATGCTAGAGAAGAATTTGTATTTTGCTGCTGTTGCATGAAATGTTCTGTGTTTATCTGTTAGGTCCATCTGTTCTAACATGTAGTTTAAGTTCAATATTTTTTTATTGATTTTCTGTCTGGATTATCTATCCATTTTTGAAAGTAGAGTATTAATGTCTTTTGCTATTATTGTATTACTATTTCTCCCTTCAGATCTGTTAATATCTGCTTTATATATTTAAGTATTATTATGTTGGGTGCATAAATATTTATAAATGTTATATCATTTTGGTGAATTGACCCCTTTATCATTATATAACAACCTTCTCTGTCTCTCCTTACAGTCTTTGGCTTAAAGTCTTTTTTGTTCATATGAATATAGCTATTCCTGCTTTCTTTTGGCTTCCATTTGCATGGGATATCTTTTTCTATCCCTTAACTTTCAGTGTCTGTGTGTTCTTAAAGCTGAAGTCTCTTGTAGGCAACATATAATTGGGTCTATTTTTTAATCCATTCAGCCACTCTATATCTTTTGATTGGAGAATTTGGTCCATTTACATTTAAAGTAATTACTGGAACTTCCCTAGTGGTGCAGTGGTTAAGAATCTGCCTGCCAATGCAGGGGACATGGATTTGAGCCCTGGTCCAGGAAGATCCCACACACCGCAGAGCAACTAAGCCCATGCGCCACTACTACTGAGCCTGTGCTCTAGAGCTTGTGAGCCACAACTTCTGAGCCTGCATGCCACAACTAATGAAGCCTGTGCACCTACAGCCTGTGCTCCACAACAAGAGAAGCCACCTTAATGAGAAGCCTGCAAAGTGCAGCGAAGAGTGGCCTCTACTCACCGCAACTAGAGAAAGCCTGCATGCAGCAATGAAGAAAGAATGCAGCCAAAAATAAATAAATAAATAAAATTTTTAAAACAATTAAAAAATAAAGTAATTATTGATGGGTATGGACTTACTATTGATATTTTGTTAATTATTTTCTGGTAAGATGTTTCATAATTAATTTCTTCCCCTCTTGTTCTCTTCTTTCGTGATTTGATGATTTTCTGTAGTGATACACTTTGATTAATTTCTCTTTATCTTTTGCATATCTACTATAAGCTTTTGCTTAGTGGTTACCCTGAGGCTTACCTGAAACATCTTATATTTATAATAGTCTATTTTAAATTGGTAAAAACTTAACTTTGAAAGCAAAGTTCCTTTTATAAAAGTTTCCTTTTATACACTCTCCTTATACACATTTTATGTCTTTCATGTCAGAATTTACATCTTTGTACATTGTATATTCATTAACAAATTATTATAGTCTTAGTAGAGTTTTCCTGGAAATTGAGGATGAGGCTGAGTGTCATATCCGGGTGATACAGTGTAAAACAGCAATAGCACACATGAAAGAATTAGGTGGTTCATGAACTGAGGAAGCAGGCGTTTGCTCCAAAGTTGAACATGAGAACCTAAGATATCCACCCCACCACCACCACCAGGAATCCTGGGAAGCAGAAAGTGATTTGGGGATATGAGCTGATTTTATCTAGACTGTGGGCATTCCCAGAAGACATTCGGTATACAGTAACATTAATGACAATTGTAATTAAATATCAGAGCTATCACGTATTAAGTATTTGCCTCTACTCACTAGGCTCACAAGGATGGAAGTTGTGTGTATCCTGTTCTCATTGGTATATACCTAGCTGGTAGTCAACTACTATTCACTGGATGGATGAATGGATGGATAGATATTACAACATTAAGAGGTTTAAATACAGGCATATCTTGCTTTATTGTGCTTTTCAGATATTGCATTTTTTTACAAATTGAACATTTATGGCAACCCTGTGTCAAGCAAGTAAAGTCTATCAGTGCCATTTTCCCCAAAACATTTGCTCACTTCCTGTATTTTGTCACATTGTGGTAGTTTTCCCAATATTTCAGACTTTTTTATAATCATTATTTTTGTTATGGTGATCTGTGACCAATGATCTTTGCTGTTACTACTGCAACTCACTGGAGTGTCAGATAGTGGTTAGCATATTTGTGGCAATAAAGTATTTTTAAATTAAGGTATGTACATTTTTTTAGACATAATGCTATTGCATACTTAACAGACTACAGTATAGTGTAACCATAATTTTCATATGCACCAGGAAACCGAAAAGTTTGCATGATTCCCTTTATTGTGATAATTGCTTTATTGCGGTAGTTTGGAAACAAACCTGCGATGTCTCCTAGGTATGCTACTGTCCACTAGGAGAGACAGTAGAAAAGGGTGTAGAAGTGGTTAAACCCCTTTGGGAGGATAAGGGAGATAAAATTAAAGATTTCTGCTAGCCCGGAGGCTTCCTGATATATAGGGCAGTGGGATTCCAGCAGATATTCTAGTGTGGACGTGGGAAGGAGGGTGGGGCTGGGGCCCTCCCGATGCAAGAAGTTGTCATCTTCCTGTGTCCCCTTCAGAGAAAGGGGTCATATTGTACTATGTTTCAAGTATGTAAGTGGATGCTTTATAATGAAATTCCTGGGCATTTGAAGCCTCCTTCTAAAATTCAGGGTCCTTTTAAAAACTAATTAATACTAGCTACATTTTTTGAGGTCTAGTTTTGTGGCAAGCACAGTGCTAAGCATTTTGTTAATACATGGACTAGCTCACTTATTCCCCACAGCGAAAGGGTAGATGACATTGCTGCTATTCAACAAACAACAAAGCTGGGGCTCAGCATGGCTTAGTAACTTTCCCAAGATCATCAGATGGCAAGACTGGAACACAGATATGTCCGGCTTTCAACCCGGGCTTTTCACCACTTAGGGATTCCCAGACTTTTTCCCAGCATCCTTCACTTCACCTTATATTTTCCCAGACAGCACATGCTACCCTCTGCTGATGGGCAGGGAAAGGGTGATAAGCCACTGGCTCAGACGCAGGGTCTGGGCAAACCTCTGAGCATGTCTCTTGCTTTACAGGTAGGCGCAGACCTTTGCAGGATCTTCGATGCTGGGAGAAAGGCCCTGCATATTGTGGGCGCTAGAATACTGCGGCAGATTCTCCTGGAGGGTAATGCCCTGAGAAAGAGGCTGCAGCTCCATTCTTGCTAGACCTCCTCTAACTGGCAAAAGGCCAGGAAGTTGGGGGCAGTTCCCCAGCTCAGTCATTTCTGGAAACCTTCTAGGTTTAAACTGCTGACAGATCGCTAACCACGTCTCCCAGCCTTTCCGCACGACTGTGCTTCCACGAAACCTGTTAATTTCTATTCTCGCTTTGATCAAAGCCCTCTGGGGTGCAGGAGAGGAAGGGGAGGAGAAGAGTCTGGATTCCAGGGCTGAGACTCCTTGGAAAGCAGCCAGCTTTGCCTGCTGAGCGAGGGGAAGGTAGCATGCATGTCCAGCCTCAGAGCCCTGAGATGGGGGTGGAAGGTGGGTGGCTGGAGCTGAGAGCTGACCCTCGATGTCCCTCCAGCTCCAGCATCCGGCCCTGGTCCTGCTCTGTAGGTACTGCTCAGAGGATGGACTGTAGTCAGCAGGGTCCATGGGGAGGCTCAGTGAGCCCTAGGCCCGAGGCAGTTTGCACACTGACCGCTCAGCCCAGCAGCACCACAGGTGGGTCCCTGCTGGAAGCCTGCAGGCAGGCGTTTGGAAGGTTCACGCAGGGACCTGGGGCTCAGGAGCTGGCCAAGGGAAAGGAATGATTTGGAGGCGGTTCCCTTAGGAAATGTAAAGACCTCTCCAGCTGTGGGGCTGTACGAAGTTAGAAAAAGGGGAGGAAAGAGGTTGGGGGATAAAAGACACTAAGGTGGCCTGTGGGAGCTTTGGTCAGCAGATTAGAGACTCTAGTCCAGAAGATACCAGTCATTTTCCCTGTGTCCCTGATGGAGTGTGGAGTCATCCTCTGCCTAAATCTGCTCCCTTCCAGCATGGGGCTTGATTGAAACTGCCTTGCCAGGGGCCTGGGACACCACGAGACACTGCTTCAACCCCACAGTCCCTCAGCAGCCCAGAGCATCAGTGCCAGGACGTGCAGCGGCCTCAGGAAATCTAGAGATCTCACAGGTCGGGGTCCTCCAGAATACGGCCTGAGCTGGGGTGAACGTCCAGTCTCTGTGCTCTTAGAGCACATCCAGCAAAAGAGAGGTTCCTACTAGGTTGGTTCATCACCATCCAATGTCCCATGTAATCCAGCAGTGCCACTTCTGGGCAGCTACCAAAGGAAACGAAACCAGGATTTGCACTCCCATGTTCACTGCAGAAGTATTTACGACAGCCAAGATATGGACACAACCTAGGCGTATACTGATAAATGAATGGATAAAGTAATTGTCATATATATATATATATATATAATTTAACCGTCAAAAAGAAGAAAATACTGCCATTTGCATCAGCATGAATGAACTTGGAGGATATTATGCTAAGTGAAATAAGCCAGACACAGAAAGACAAACACTACATGGTCTTACTTATATGTGGAAACTAAAATATTCAAATTCATAGAAACAGAGAGTAGAGTATGGGTGGCAGGGAGGAAATGAGCAGATGTCAAAGAGTACAAGGTTTCAGTCAGGTAGGATGAGTGTGTTCTGGAGCGCTAATGTACAACAATGTGACTATGGTTAACAGTACTCTCTTGTATACTTGAAATTGCCAAGAGGGTAAATCTTAAGCATTCTCATCACACACACACACGGAATGGTAACTGTGAGATGACGTATATGTTATATAGCTTGCTGTGGTGATCATTTCACAATGTATATGTACATCAAAACATCACATTGTACGTCTTAAATATATACAGGTGTTATTTTTTTAATTTTAAAAATAAATTAAAAACAACAAAGACAAAACAATAAGACCTAACGTCCAACCCCTCGCCGAGGCCAGTTGTCTCTGGCTCCAGCCTGAGGCCCTGGTCTGATCAGCTGCGGCCAGGCTTTCCATGTGCACTTAGGCACAAGTCCCAGAAATGTTATATAGAAAGACTCTCCTGGGCCACGCCTCAGAAGCAGACACTTCCTGGACTACCCGCAGCGCTAAGCTGTAGACTAGGATCTGAATCCTCTCTGGGAGACGCTGCTGTTACCCTCGGATAGGAGAGCAAGTGCATCACCAACTCCAGGACATCATGTCACATCCCGCAGGGTCCTGCCATCTCCAGGACAGAAACTCCAAACACAATTTTTATTTCATTTTTTTCCTGCCACCCACTTACCTCCATCCACATCCTTGGGGCACCTGCCCCAGGGACTGAGCCCAGCCTTGGTCTCACCCACACACGCTTACTATAAAAACATATCTGAAGAAACAAACATCCTGATCCAACTCCAGGCATCTTCAAAGAGCATATAGCCCAGGGAGGTGCTAAGCTGCCTCTTAATTGCTCCAAAGGAATGTTTTCAAGCTCCAGGCCCATCAACACCTTCTGTGATCTTAGTTTTCAGCCCACGCTTATGGATACAACCCAGAAATTTCTCAGCTCCTTTGGGGAGCTCTCCGCCACACTGTTACTTGCATTTGTTCATTTTATTGCACCAAATTAATGACACCTTCCTGAAGTAGAGACATGACTCAACCCTAGGAAAGCAGCCAGGGGTTTTCAGAGCCACAAGGACTGTTTCACTCGTGTTCTTCTCCAGCTGTGACCTGGGTCAGAGATAAAGGCGCTAAATCTCTCTTTTTTTTTTTTTTTCTTTTGAAGAGAGGGAAGGTGGAGGAGTGGGGGGAGGGGAGCACAGTCTCACCTGCCCCTCAAGCACCTTCATAGCCATCAGGTGTCAAGAGACCCCAGTGAGGGAACCTCACTCCACCCACACTACCGCCTGCTCCCCAAAGACCTGACTGTGCTCTGGCCGCAGGGTTCCTGGGGAAATGCAGGCTGGCAGAGGGGCAAGAACACTGGGAACACCGACCTCAGAGACAGAGACCAGCTCTGGCACAGGCTGGGTGGCCTGGGTAAATGTCTCACCTTCTCTGAGCTCCGTTTCCTGATCTATGAAGTGGGACTACCATGCTCACCATGTAGAACTGCTGTGAGGATGAGGTTCTCATTGACGACCCCAAAGCACATCCATAAGGTGTTTGGGGTGAGGGTACTGGAGCTCTATAGGAGCTCTCACCCCTCAGTTTTATGTAGTACTTAGCTGGGCGGAGGAAGCCCATGTAGATCATTCTGGAAGCCTGGTTTTTTCTATTCAGGCCTTGGAGAGGGTGGGTGGTCCCTGGCTGAATCCAGAAGCTGCGCTGGAGGAACAGGAGGGAAAGCCCAGCCTTCTCCATCCTAGACAGCCATCTCTGCTGTCCCGAAAGGCCAAGGATAAAAGCCACAGCACTTGGGGGACATGTGGATTCCTGGGGCTCAGGGCTGACGCGGAAGACAATGCACTGAAGACACGGTGTCTCAGAAGAGTGACAATGTTAACCTCTGAGGTAGATTTTGTTCTCAAGGTGAGGGTTTAAAACAAGGGACACACTACAGTACATTAGGGCCCACTTTCCTCAGCTCGCCGTGGACTGTGGGTCTCACCTTTCCTCCAGCAAACGCCTCAAGCTCTCTCAAGTGGGCTCATCCCAGATGATATTAAGTCCACAGGACGTGGGCTTTTCCTTTAACCTCTGAGCCCTGCCATTCCCTCCACAGCTCCTATCTCCTACCTCCTCTGCGTTAAAACTAGACGCAAAATGCCAGGTATTTCACTTGGAAAGTTCCAGGACCATTTATGAGCTACGCTCTGAAAGCCTGCCCTATGGCCTGCCAAGTAAATTTAGTTGAAAAATAACTCCTTACGGCTCCAGTTGACAGTAATTTGTGGAATTAAGATGGTGTCAGAGACAATTTTATGAACGTGAATGTTGTCCCCAGCGACTGTGTTTCCTGAAAGATGAGTGGATAGCTCACCACAGGACATTCCATTAGCCTGCATTACCCTCCCCTGGGGCAAACAAACGAGACCCCTGCTTTTCTCCAAGATGGGTCTCATTTTCAGAGCTGACAGAACTGTTCTCACTGGGCCCAAAGATCAAAATGTGTGTCCGACTGGGATGAAGAATGACACTGACACGGACTCAAACTCTCCTTAAACTAAGCGTCCTGCCCCTACAAATCGCACCCCAGGTCATCAGCCATGAGGCCCTTTCCAAGTACCCAAACGCGGCTGCCAGGAATTTCCCCTCAGCTGGCTCGCCCCCTCAGTGAGCCTCTGAGTCAATGAGGGCTTCTGCAGCGCTGCCTGGCCCGAGGAAACCCTAACCAGCTTAAGGAAGAAGGGCGTTTCTTGGCTTGTATAATAGGACAGCCCAGCGTTAGGGCCAGCTTTATGCACGGCTTGACATCGGGGCTCACCTGATGCCACGAGAACCCAGGCCCTTCAGCTCTCAGCTGGGAACTGTGCTCGCACATGTTAGCTTCCTCCTCAGCAGGTTTTCTTCTCACCTCAACCACATGGTCTCCGCAATTGTAGACTTTGTACCGTCGTAATTCCAAATCCACAGGTGAAGAAAGTCCATCTTTCTGGTACGAAAGTCTTCATTTATCCCAACTGCTCTGCTTCAGCTGTGGGCCCATCCCTGAATCAGACACCGTAGAGCAGAGCGGGTGACTGTCTGATGAGCACATGAGTGGCCCTGGGTGTGAAGTCAGAGCCACGGAAGATCGCAAGCATGGGGGAAGGGGTGATGTCTCCGCTGAGGTGGCCTTCAGGGGCATGCAGTAAAAACCCCACCTCAGGGGGTACATTTTCCTATATGGTGCAATGGCCAGGGGCAGCCCAGGGAGGGAGCCCGAGCCCAGGTTCCTTTTAGACTCTGCTGCACCAACACTGTTTATGGCTCCCAGCCTCACAGCTCCAAGAATGGCTGTTCTCCAGTCCAGGCATCACAGACACTTACATACTTCCTAGGCTTAAAGACAGGGAAAAGGCAAAGGAAAAAGGCTAGTGCCGGCTGTGTCTATTTTTTTTTTTTTATCAGGAAAGATAACTTTCCCTGAAATTTCTTCTTACAATCCATCTGCCAAAACTAGATTATATGAGCACTCCCAGCTTTAGGATAGTGTGCGAAGGTAAGTATTTTCACTCACAAGCAAAACGGGGATTCTGATAATAGAGAAGAAGAGAAGAATGGTTATTAGATATGTCAACTAACAATGTCCACCATAGTTATCTGCTACACAGTCAAAAACAAACCAAAAAAAGGTGTGCATTATGGACTTCCCTGGTGGCGCAGTGGTTGAGAGTCCGCCTGCCGAT